>NC_142798.1:415336-635671 GCF_049724085.1 Artemia sp. Qi Xiang Cuo | reverse complement strand
TTGATAACTGAAGGTCTTGTAGCTTGCATTAATATACCTTCGCTATATCTTGCCCTCTTTTCAGAAGGGGGTATTGCATGTGTCCACTTCCTTGAAAAAAAAAATGCATTTTGGGTTTGGAAAATAATTCATTTTATTTTAGTCATTTAAATTACTGTTAAACATTTTTTTTTTCAATATAGCTAAGCACTTTTTAGAAAACATCCCTAAAAGGTTAACTGATCATGATAAAAATCACACCTTAAATGCATACTGGCCTGGAAGTTTTTTAAAAAACACACCTAAAAAAAAAAAAATGCCCCCGTAATCTAAAACCAATAGTATAATAATTTATTGTTTTAAGATCATAAAAAAAAAATGATTATAATTATATAATTACCATTATTTCTAGTGTAAGGAAAGAATTTCTTCCTTAACTTAATGACAAGACAATTTCTTTTTTTATTATAATAATGAGAAAATTTTTACTCACCAGAAATTGCTTTGAATTATCCATTTTCTATGTAAATACTTACACAAAATTTCAGTTGTGTTATGTTCAATAAATTATTCAAAACTGTTGAGGAATCTAATTGAAACTTTAATATATACAAAAAAATAATTGGCATCTAAAAAGATACAGCTTTGTTTCCGATAAGGACTTAACCTAAAAAAAAAAGTGTTTATAATGAAAGATAAATTAATCTAATTGTGCCAGAGGAAACATTAACCAGAAAATATTATACCCAACAAGTTTGGTTCGGGCGCGTACGCACAGCATAAAGCTTCAAGCAAAGTCTAAATGATTTTTCAAATTACTATACCATCTATAGACACGGCACCTCTTTGCAAATGACCCATGGTAACCCCAATTCGTTGAAAACTTACACACATATCCATCCCTCAGGCGTAAGTTTGCGTGTAGGTTTTTAATACATAGATGCCTTACTACTTCTACGGGCTGTCAAAAGGGCGTAACTCAACAGGAATGGCCAAGTATATTAATTTAAAACTTTCAGGAAATGACAAGGGAGATGACCAATTGACCAAAAAAGTAATATTTCTACGCTACTACTAGTACTACAGCTAAAACTACCACCTTTACTACTACTTCCACTACTACTACTACAACAACAGTAGCCTACTACATTTAAAACATTGAAAAGAAATTTGAACTAAATCAAAAGAAAATGCTTAAAGGGGGAGATAAGTTGACCAAAAGGCAATATGCGCATGCTACTACTAATAGCTGCTATTAATAGCTAGAAATATCATTGGAATTTATTATAGGAGATCCTTCAATTCCAGATTAAAGGATCTAGTGTCTTTTTTAAGAGTAAAAAAAGATTGGAGGGTAGACAGCCCTCCTTCCAAGCCTGTTCATTTTCAAAACACAACCAATCGAATTTTAAGACAGCCATTTTACTCAGCATAGTAGAACAGTCCTGCAACTATGGCTCTAGGGATATTGTGTATGTCAGCCCCTACAATTATGCATTTGGCCCATTATGCTTTAAAATTAAATCAAAAGGCACTGTGTCTATGGTTGCCAATAAGAAACCTCAGCAGTATGTCGAGAACGCATGCGGGTATTAATTTTAAACTTTCGGGGCTACTACTATTACTACTTCTGCTCTTACAACATAAGTAAATCAAAAGAGTCTAAATTTATCCAGGTTGTCGAAGAGCATAGACACGATTTCTAGGGAACGTTATTAAGTTTTATATTTTAAGTCAACTTGAGGAGGTATAAACTTAAATTAAGCAACACTATTCGTGTCAGGATTAAAAATTGTTGAAAAAGTTTCTCCAACATACAAATAGCAAGCGAAACCATGGATTCTAATAAGAAAAAAACGGAAAAGATATAAAATATTATTTTCTTCCATGAAAAAGACTAAATCAATAAAATACAAACAGAAATTAATTTAAAATTTTTTTCCACAAAACAAGAATATCAAAGAAAATTAAACAGTTACACTAAGCCAAAAATGAGTAGAAATAAAGTCAAATAGACTTCCAAGCGTAAGACTATCACAAATCGCCATCAATAAATAAATGCAACTCAAAACGAGCCGAAATTACAATAAGCCACCGATTCAAACTCAAAACGAGCAAAGATTAACAGGAGTAGGGCTGATAAACCCCATACCTTCTCAAGGTCAGAACATAATTTGCACTTTACTGAAAATAAAATACATTTAAAGTGTTCTCGCTTTTTTTCCTTTAATAAATAAAAAATCAAAGCCCTTACATACAAATGTTTAGAATCGTAAAACAATAGAGAAATCAGAGGCAACGCTATAGCGTTACCTATAGTAAAAGCCATACAACTCCAATGTTTTGTTATTTATTATATATTTATTTTTTCCCAGAGACACTTCACATGGAAGCGGTTGTCGTAAAAACTTCAAAGCGGGCTCATTCGGTTGGAAATTAAAAGTTCTAGCTGACTTTTTTTAGAGTCAAAAGAGATCAGAGGGCAATTAGGCCCCCCTCCTCACGCCCTTTTCCCCCAAATGCATCAGATAAAAATTTTGAGATAGCCATTGTGTTAAAGATAGTTCAAAGGTCAGATAACAAAACTCTGAAGTTGACACAACCCTCCCCCCAGGGCCTGGGTTCAGGCGTTGTAAGTTATGCCCTGGGGAAATATAAGGCTCTTATTGAAGGGATGTCGTATACACTACAAAGAGGGCTCATTTGATTGGGAATTGAAAGTTCAGTCAACTTTTTATAAGTCAAAGGAAATCGGAGGGCAGCTAGCCCCCCTTGCCCTTTCCCCCCAAATGCTTCAGATAAAAATTTTGAGGAAGACATTTTGTTAAAAATAGTTCAAAGTTCAGATAACAAAAACTCCAGGACCGAAGCAAACCCCCAGGGCCCGGAAGCAGGCATTGTAAGTTATGTCCTGGGGACCAATATGGTTTTTATAGAAGGGATGCTCGTATAAACTTCAGAAAGGGCTCATTGAATTGGAAATTAAAAATTTTATTTCTTCAAAGTTCTAGTTCACTTTCTAGGAGTCAACAGAGATATGTGCGCAACTAGTCCCCCCCCCACGCCCTTTTTTCCAAAATGCGTCAGGAAAAAATTTTTTGATAGAAATTTTGCTAAAAATAGTTGAAAGGTCAGATAACAACACTCTAATGTCGAAATAACCACACAGGGCGTGGGGCAGGCGCTGTAATTTATGCCCTGGGGGCATATAAGATTCGTATGGAAGAGATGGTCGTATAAACTTCAGAGAGGGCTTATTTGATTGAATATTAAAAGTTCTAGTTCACTTTATAAGAGTCAGAAAACTCCAGGGTCAACACCACCCCTCAGGGCCAGGGACAGCGGTGTAGGCTATGCCCTGAGGGTAAATATTTTTCTTATGGAAGGGATGCTTGTATAAGCTTCAGAGAGGGCCTAGTTGATCTGAATTTGAAATTTTTAGTTCACTTTTAAGGAGTCAAAAGTGATCAGAGGGCAACTAGCCCCTCCCCCCTCAACGTCTTTTCCCAAAACCCATCTGATAAAACTTTTGAGAAGACCATTTTCTTAATATTGATCGTATATGGGTCTTATGGAAAGGATGCTCGTATAAACTTCAGAGAGGGCTGATTTGATTGGAAATTGAAAGTTCTAGTTCAATTTTTAGGAGTCAAAAGACATCTAAGGGTAACTAAACCCCCCCCCCCCCGCCCTTTTTTCCCAGAACCCATCCAATACAAATTTTGATAAAGCCGTTTTTTTTAAAAATAATTAAATCATCAGATAACAAAAACTCCAGTGTCGACACAACCACTCAGGGCCCGGGGGCAGGTGTTGTAAATTATGTCCTCGGGGCATATATGGTTCTTATGGAAGGGATGCCTGTATAAGCTTCAGAGAAGGCCTAGTTGATTGGAATTTGAAAGTTTTAGTTCACTTTTTTGGAATCAAAAGGGATCGGAGGACAACTAGCCCAACCCTCCTCAGCGCCTTTCCCCCCTCAAACCCATCTGATAAAGATTTTGAGATGACCATTTTCTTAAAAATAGTTCGAAGGTCAGATAAAAAAAAATCCGGTGTCGACACAACCCCCCCTGGCCCGGGGGTAGGCGTTGTTAGTTATGCACTGGGGGTGAATATGGATCTTATAGAAAGGATGCGCGTATAAAATTCAAAGAGGGCACCTTTGATTGGAAATTAAAAGTTCTAGTTCACTTTTCCAGAATTAAAAGAAATCAGAAGTCAACTATCCCCCCCCCTCCCCTCCACGCCTTTTTTCTCCAAACCTATCTGATAAAAATTTTGAGGTGGCCATTTATTTACAAAATAGTTCAAACATCAGATATTAAAACTCCGGGGTCGACACAACCCCCCAGGGTCCGGGCAGAGGCGTCGTAAGTTATGCCATGGGGGCATATATGGTTCTTATAGAAGGGATACTCTTATAAACTTCAGAGAGGTCTCATTTGATTGAAAATTGAAAGCTCTAATTCAGTATCATAAAGTCAAAAGAGATCGAAGGGCAATTAGCCCCCCCCCCCCCGCCCGTTTTTCCACAAACCCACCTGATAGAAATTTTGAGATAGCCATTTGTTAAAAATAGGTCAAACATCAGATAATGAACAGTCAGAGGTTGATACAAACACCCAGTACCCAGGGGTAAGTGTTTTAAGTCTTACCTCGGGAGAAGGCTCATTTGATTTGAAACTGAAAATTCTAGTTCCTTTTTTGAGTCAAAAGGTATCGGAGGGCATCTAACCCCCTCCATACCCACACACACACTTTTTTCCCCAAATGTATCCGATAAAAATTTTGAGATTGCTATTTTGTTTGAAGTAGTCCAACGACCAAATAACAAAACTTCGGGTCAACATTCCCCCCCCCCCCTTAGAGCCCAGAGGAAGGGCTGTAACTTATGCTGCGGGGGCATATAAGGTTTTTATGGAAGAGGTGGTCGTATAAGCTTTAATGGGGACTCAAATGATAAACCCCCAAGCATTAAATCGAACCCCTAATATCCTCAAATGGGAGGATAGCTCTATATAGCCTGCTGCTTGTGAGTGCTTATCTCTTATGTAAATTTTTTGTTAGTTTATTGCAATTATTTTTTTCTGTTACGAAGTTTTAGACAATAGAAAACAGAAGGACACAAAAGGCAATAAGGTTTTGATGTTTTATTGCTTTTTTAGTTATGCACTATGATTAGTGAAAACAAGGCCACCACGGGAAGGTGCACAGCCAGCCCGCCCACCCCTTAGAATTACTCCCCCCTCCTTGTGCCTCCCCCCCCCCCAAAAAAAGTATCTTAACGAAATTTTGAAATAGCAATTTTGTTCAAAATAGTCCTAAATTAAAATTACTATAACTTGGGGTTGAGAAATCGTCCATAGCCCCCAGGGGAAGGATTGTAACATATATAAGTTGACTATTATTAGAATATAAGGTTTTTGTGGAAGGGGTGGTTGTGACAACTTTGGAGAGAGCTCATTTGATCGGAAATTGAAACTTCTAGTTCTTTTTTAAGAGTCAAAAGTGATCAATGTGCAACTAGCCCATGCCCCACTTTTTCAAAGGGCAGTCGATCATAATTTTGAGATTGCCATTTCGTTGAAAGAAGTTCAAAGGCCAAATAACTATGCCTCCGGGGTTGATCCCCCCACCCCAACCCCGGGAAAATGGCTCTGAGTTACGGAACTTGCTGATTTGTAATTTGACACTTTGTTTACTTCAATACTTGGATTTAGTGATATAGCCTACGTGGCAACCTCGATCTACGGTGCAAGGCCTATAATGTATGCAAGTTACGAATTGTTACTTTGATACCTTGTGTTTACTTTGATGCTTTCTTCACTTTGATATTTCTTTTACTTTGATATTATTACTTTGATACTAGTTTTGGTACTCTGAAGAACATTTGATGTCGAAAAAAAAGTTTGATTTTGAAATAAGGAATTTTTTTAAGCCTGAAACTTTGTGCAATCAGAAAAAAAACGAAAAATAATTAAAAAAAACTTTCCGAATAAGAAGTTTAAAGGCCATTTTATACTTAGGATCAGCAGATACAAATACCTGTTAAAATTCAAACTCAAAACGACCAGAAATTACTATCAAACAATAAATGAAACCCAAAACAAACAGAAACTAAATAAACAATCAAAAAAAAAAAAAATACACAACAAGTGATACTACAAATGAATAAATAAATCTTAAAGCGAGTAATGCTTAAACTGAATATGCAAATCAAGCTTAAAACGAAAAAAAATATGTTGCTATTGACGTATAAGTGAAACCCAAAACGAACAGAAATTACATAAACAATCAAGGCAAAAAAACATACAATAGATACTAATATAAACGAATAAGTAAATCTTAAAAAGAGTGAATTTAAATTGAATATGCAAATCAAACTTGAAACGAACAAAAATCACTATAAATGAGAGTTTGGGTATCGCTTCCTCCTCTCATTGTAAAAGTCTAAAACCTACTGTGTCATTGGCGCTTAACTCAATATATTACAAATATTTTCTTTTGTGCTTCATATTGAAAATAAACATTAAAATTACAGTAAAATTTTGAACTGATGAGGTTTCAGCAATTAATATCATTATACATCAAATATTCAGTTTAGTTTATTAGTTCTTTCTAAGATTAATTAAAAAAAACTTTTTTCACAAAATACGTTTTTAAAAAAAAAAGTAAAGAACTCCATTAAACCAAAAATGAACAAAAACATAATCAAATAATCTACCCAGCATACAACTACCATAAGTCAGTATGAATAAATAAATGAAACCCAAAACAAACAAAAATTAAGATAAATAATAGTCAAACTCAAAACGAGCAGAAATTCATATGAGTAGGGTTCTAAACCCGAAGCTTTCTAAAAGCCAGAACATAATTTGTACTTTACTGAAAAAAAATTAGTTTCAAATTTTTTCACTTTTATAACTTTAAGAAATCAAAAATTAATTAAGATTTTAAGGAATAAATATCAGCATATATATATATATATATTGAACTGACACTGCACATTTTTTTTTTCTGTAAATTCATTTGAATTTTTTTCTGTAAAGTACAAATTATATTCTGGCTTTTAGAAAGCTTGGGGTTTAAGACCCAACTCATATTAATTTCTGCTCGTTTTGAGTTTGACTCTCTTAATATAATTTGAATATAATTATAGAATATAATTTGTACTTTCAGGGAGAAAGACTGAGCTTCTTCTAAAGTTAAACAGCCACCCCTTCCATAAAACCTTAAATACCCCCTGGGCATAACTTAAAACCCTTGCTCCTATTCTCTGGGGTTTGTTTCAACCCCAAAAGCCTTGTTATATGATATTTAAACTATATAGAATAGAATAGCTATCTAAAAATTTTGGGACAATACCGCCCATCATTTCGGGACAATACGACGTGTGTGTGTGTGGCAGGGGTTGCTGCCCTCCGATCAATTTGACTCTTAAAAAGAGCACTACAGCGTCCGATTACCAATCCAATGAACCCTCTCAGAAGTTTATATGACCACGCTTCCTATAAAAACCTTATATTTCCCCATGGCATAACTTACAACCCTTGCTCTAAGGGCTGGGGGGATTTGTTACTAATCTCAAATTTTGATTGGAAGTGTTTAGGGAAGTAATGGGCGTAGGGGGGGGGGAATTTGCCCTCTGATCACTTTCGAATAATAAAAAAGGCACTTGTGCTCCCAATTTCCAGTCGAATGAGCCCTTTTTGTAGCTTCTACGACGAAACTTTTTATAAAAACCTTACATGCCCCCAGGGCATAAATTACGTCCCTTGTCCTGAGGGCTATGGGAGGAGGGTTGCCATCCTCAAAGACGTAATTTTCAGACCTCTCAATTACGTTGAACAAAATGGCCATATCAAAGTGTTGTTCGAAAATGTTTTGGGAAATGATGGGCGTGGGGGGGGGGGTGATTCTCCCTCTGATCACTTTCGAATATTAAAAAGGGCAATAGCCCTCTCAATTTCTAATCGAATGAGCCTTTTTTGAAGTTTCTTTCTATAACAACATTATATGCCCCAGGGCATAACTTACAACCTTAGCCCTGAGAGCTGTGGAGGGAGGGGGGTTGTTATACTCAAAAACATAATTTCCGGACCCTTCAACTAAGTTCAACAAAATGGCTATATCGAAATGTTGATCGGAAGTGTTTGGGGAAACCATAGGCGTCGGGGGGGAGGGGGTATCTACCCTCCGATCACTTTTGACTATTATAAGGGCACTAGTCTTCTCAATTCCCAATTGAATGAGCCCTTTTGAAGTTTTTACGACAATACTATCTATAAAAACCTTATATTCACCCAGGGCATAACTTACAACCTTTGTTCTGGGGGCTGTGAGGGGTTTATTATCCTCTAAGACATAATTTCCGGGCCTTTCAACTACGTTAAACAAAATGGCTATCTCAAAATTTTGATTGAATGTGTTCGGAGAATTGATGGGCATGAAAGGGGGGTTAGTTGCCCTCAAATCCCTTTTGACTAAAAAAAAGGGGCCCTAGCCCTTTCAATTTCCCTTCGAATGAGCCCTTTTGGAAGTTTCTACGACAACATTTTCTATGAAACCTCATATGCCCCCAGGGCATAAATTACAACCCTTACCCTGAAAGCTGTGGGGGGGGGTTGTCATCTTCAAAGAGCTAATTTCTAGAACTTACAACTACGTTGGAAAAAAAGCTATCTCAAAATTTTGATTGGATTTGGTTGGGGAGAGGGAGGGCACGAGAGGATGTAGTTGCCCTCCAATCCCTTTCTACTATTAAAAAAAGCACTAGCCCTTTCAATTTCCAATTGAATGAGTCTTTTTTGATTTTCTATGACAACGGTTTCTATAAAAACCTTATATGCCCCCAAAACATAAATTACAGCCCTTGCCCTGAGGGGTTTGGGGGGTTTGTCATCCTCAAAGAAATAATTTCAAGAACTTTCAACAACGTTGAACAAAAGAGCTATCTCAAAATTTTGATTGGATGTGTTTGGGGAAATGTTCGGTGTGAGGGGGAATTAGTTGCTCTCCAATCACTTTCGACTATTAAAAGGGCATTATACCTTTTAATTTCCAATCAAATAAGCCCGTTTTGAAGTTTCTATGACAACACTTTCTGCAAAAACCTTATATGCCCCCAGGGCATAACTTACAACCCTTGCATCGAGGGCTGTGAGGCGGCTATCATCCTCAAAGATCTATATCCAGGACTTTCAACTACGTCTAGCAAAATGGATATGTCAAAATTTTATTGGATGTGGTTGGGGAAATGGTGGGCATGAGAGGGGGTTAGTTGCCCTCCAATTACTTTCAACTTTCAAAAAGGGCACTAGCGCTTTCAATTTCCAATCGAGTGAGTTATTGAAGTTTCTACGACAACGCTTGCTATGAAAACCTTATTTGACCCCAGGGCATAACTTACAAAAATTACCCCGAGGGCTGTGGCGGGAGTATCATCCTCAAAGACATAATTCTCGGACCTTTCAACTACGTTGAACATTATGTCAGTAGTAAGGGCCCAATTCGTTTCACGAGTGATTGCGTAATATGACTTACCACGGGTCAGTCACCTATGCACTTTCACGGGTGATTGTGTAATAAGACTTACCACGGGTCAATCACCTATTACTACGAACGATACTTGTCCTACCAGACGGGTTTTCTAATGTGGCACTCATTTTTTTTAGGTCAGTCGGTTAGAGAGAGTTGGTGACTATAAGGCCATAGGGAATCCTGGTCCTACATTCAATCCTACATTCACGCCTACATGGATATGTGTGTAGTTGTACCGGTACATTGGCTTGCCAGGGTCAAGCACCTATTACTACGAAGGATACTTGCCCTACCAAACGGGTTTACTAATGTGACACTCATTTTTTTTTTTAGGTCAGTCGCTTAGAGAGAGCGGCGGTCACACTAACTTGATTAGTAATTGGATTCAGATATACTACGAATGGACTTTCAGTCCTACATTCACGGGTTTCTGCAAAGTGTTATGGGCTTCATTGGAAAAATACCAGTTTAAAAAAATAAAATAAAAAATAAACATGTATCCGTGATCTTTCTTCTGGCAAAAAAAATACAAATTCCAATCAAAACTGGTCATACGTGTTAATAAGCTGTAGGTTATAGCTATCTGGTAACTCATTCAGTATCGCATGTATTTTTAGCGGTATCAATGGTATTTCATTTGCGTAAAGCTATCTCGATTTGCCAAAACTTTTATCGTTCGCATAAAACTTAACTCGATTTGCAAAAATGGTATTCCATTTGCGTAACTCTGCTCTGAATGTCCTTAATGAGGATATAAATAATATAGAATGACATTGTGACTTGACCTAGCTTTACCTCTCCGATGTGGTCTGTATAATACAAAACTCTGTGGTCATTATAATACACAAGTTCCATTTGAACAGTGTTGTAAGTCCCTTACCACAACCCAAAAGGGCTCCGATCCCCCCACCCCAACCCCAAAGGAGCCCCCCGGTCCTCAAAGGTTCTCTGGGCTCCCAAAGGCCCCCCCCCGGCGCCCCAATGGCTCCTGAGTCCCTCATTATAATACTTTTTAAGGCTTTATTATATCTTTTAAGAACAAATCATTATTTTAGGGAACTATTTCGGTGAAACAGTTAGAGACATTTTTAAAGATGATTTTAGAAGAGGATTTGAGGGTGAAACTCTGTGGTCGTTATAATACACAAGTTCCATTTGAACAGTGTTGTGAGGTCCCTTACCACAACCCCAAAGGGCTCCGATCCCCCCACCCCACCCCCGCAGGCAGCCCCCGGTCCGCAAAGGTTCTCTGGGCTCCCTAAGGGACCCCGGCGCCCCAATGGCTCCTGAGTCCCCCATTATAATACTTTTTAAGGCTTTATTATATCTTTTCAGAACAAATTGTTATTTTAGGGAATTATTTCGGTGAAACAGTTGGAGACATTTTAAAAGATGATTTAAAAGATGATTTTAGAAGAGGATTTGAGGGTGAAACTCTGTGGTCGTTATAATACACAAGTTCCATTTGAACAGTGTTGTGAGGTCCCTTACCACAACCCCAAGGGGCTCCGATCCCTCCAACCCCAACTCCAAGGAATCCCCCGGTCCTCAAAGGTTCTCTGGGCTCTCAAAGGGCCCCCGGCACCCCAATGGCTTCTGAGTCCCCCATTATAATACTTTTTAAGGCTTTATTATATCTTTTCAGAACAAATTATTATTTTAGGGAATTTTTTCGGTGAAACAGTTAGAGACATTTTAAAAGATGATTTAATAGATGATTTTAGAAGAGGATTTGAGGGTGAAACTTGATGGTCGTTATAATACACAAGTTCCATTTGAACAGTATTGTGAGGTCCCCTACCACAACCCAAAAGGGCTCCAACCCCCCCCCCCCAACCCCGAAGGAAGCCCCCGGTCCTCAAAGGTTCTCTGGGCTCCACGAGGGTTCAGTTAAGGGGGTACAGTTACACGGGGGTTTAGGGGGTTCAGTTGTATGGGGTTTCGGTTATACAGGGGTTCAGTTATATGGGGGGTTCAGTTGCACGGGGGGTTAGTTAAATGGGGTCGAGTTGCACGAGGGTTGAGTGGCACGAGGGTTCAGGTTGGAATATTTCAGTAGTGTTTTGTTGTGCTTTACCTTGTCACAGTTACATTCTGTTGATTTTCATAGTTCATTTTGAATTTCTTTCATTGAAATGCAAGATTTTGAGTATTTCAGTAGTGTTTTGTTGTGCTTTACCTTCTCACAGTTACATTCTCTTGATGTTTCGAAGTTCATTTTTAATTTCTGTCTTGAAATGCAAGAGTTGGAATATTTTAGTTGTGTTTTGTTGTGCTTTTCCTTGTCACAGTTACATTCTGTTGTATTTGATAGTTTATTTTGAATTTCTTTCATTAAAATGCAAGAATTGGAATATTTCAGTAGTGTTTTGTTGTGCTTTACCTTGTCACAGTTACATTCTGTTGATTTTCATAGTTCATTTTGAATTTCTTTCATTAAAATGCAAGAGTTGGAATATTTCAGTAGTGTTTTATTGTGCTTTACCTTGTCACAATTACATTCTCTTAATTTTTCAAAGTTCTTTTTGAATTTCTTTCATGAAATGCAAGAATTGGAATATTTCAGTAGTGTCTTGTCGTGGTTTACCTTGTCACAGCTACATTCTCATGATTTTTCAAAGTTCATCTTGAATTTCTTTCGTGAAATGCAAGAGTTGGAATGTTTCAGTAGTGTTTTGTTGTACTTTAACTTGTCACAGTTACATTATATATATTTTAATATTTAATTTTGAATTTCTTTAATTGAAATGAAAGAGTTGGAATATTTCAGTAGTGTTTTGTTGTGCTTTACCTTGTCACAGTTACATTCTCTTAATTTTTAAAAGTTCATTTTGAATTTCTTTCTTGAAATGCAAGAATTGGAATATTTCATTAGTGTATTGTCGTGGTTTACCTTGTCACAGCTACATTCTCCTGATTTTTCAAAGTTCATTTTGAATTTTTGTCGTGAAATGCAAGAGTTGGAATATTTCAGTAGTGTTTTGTTGTGCTTTACCTTGTCACAGTTACATTCTGTTGATTTTCATAGTTCATTTTGAATTTCTTTCATTGAAATGCAAGAGCTGGAATATTTCAGTAGTGTTTTGTTGTGTTTTACCTTGTCACTGTTACATTCTCTTGATTTTTCGAAGTTCATTTTGAATTTCTGTGGTGAAATGCAAGAGTTAGAATATTTCAGTAGTGTTTTGTTGTTCTTTACCTTGTCATAGTTACATTCTCTTGATTTTTCGAAGTTCATTTTGAATTTCTGTCGTGAAATGCAAGAGTTGGAATATTTGAGTGGTGAATTGTTGTGCTTTACCTTGTCATAGTTACATTCTCTTGATTTTTCGAAGTTCATTTTGAATTTCTGTCGTGAAATGCAAGAGTTGGAATATTTCAGTGGTGTTTTATTGTGCTTTACCTTGTCATAGTTACATTCTCATAATTTTTCGAAGTTCATTTTGAATTTCTTTCGTGAAATGCAAGAATTGGAATATTTCAGTAGTGTTTTGTGGTACGAATTGCTTGAGAAAAACACACATGAATTAGTTGAAAATAAAGTTTTAACAAGAAATGTCTGAAAAGTATTTTTTTGGGGGATGGAGCGATGACAGATTGGATGTCTCAGACTAGTGATAGTGCTGTACTGTGCTACGAATTGCTTGCTAAAAACCCAAATGAATTAGTTGAAAATAAAGTTTTAACATGAAATGTCTGAAAAGTATTTTTTTTTTGGGGGGGTGGGGGCAATGACAGAGTGGATGTCTTAGACTAGTTATAGTGCTGTACTCTGGCATGAATTGCTTTCGAAAACCCGGATGAATTAGTTAAAAATAAAGTTTTAACAAGAAATGTCTGAAAAGTATTTTTTTGGGGGGGATGGGGCGATGACAGAGTGGATGTCTTGGATGTGGATGTCTTAGACTAGTGATAGTGCTGTACTGTGGTACGAATTGCTTGTGAAAAACCCAAATGAATTAGTTGAAAATAAAGTTTTATTAAGAAATGTCTGAAAAGTATTTTTTTGGGGGGTGGGGGCGATGACAGAGTGGATGTCTTAGACTAGTTATAGTGCTGTACTCGGGCATGAACTGCTTTCGAAAACTCGGATGAATTAGTTGAAAATAAAGTTTTAACAAGAAATGTCTGAAAAGTATTTTTTTGGGGGGGGGGGGGGAATTTGAGCTAATTAGGGTTTTTAACCGTAAACTCTAGTTTTTTTCAAGAAAATTAAGGAAAATACAATTCTTTGGTTCAAATGTGAAACTTAAGTCCTTTTTAGGATCGAAAAAATTAACTATTTCTGTAAAATCTGAGCTAATAAGGGTTTTTGACCGTAAACTCTAGTTTTTTGCAAGAAAATTACGGAAAATACAATTCTCTGGTTCATATGTGAAACTCAAGCCCATTTTTGGATCGAAAAAATAAAGTATTTCCGCAAAATATGAGCTAAAAAGGGTTTTCGACAGTAAACTATATTTTTTTGCAAGAAAATTATGGAAAATACAATTCTCTGGTTCATAGGTGAAACTTAAGTCCATTTTTGGATCGAAAAATAAAACTATTTCTGTAAAATCTGAGCTAATAAGGGTTTTTGACTGTAAACTCTAGTTTGTTGAAAGAAAATTATGGAAAATATAATTCTCTGTTTCAAATGTGAAACTTAAGTCCTCTTTTGGATTGAAAAATAAAACTATATCCGTAAAATCTGAACTAATAATTCAATATTTTTTTCATAAAAACAAACTATTTTTCTTTTTAAACTTCGAAATTTTTCAACGTTATTTATTTTTTTCTTTTTGTATGTATCTTAAAATGTCAAAGTATGCTTATGGTTCTAACAATTGTACTCTATGATTGGTTAAAGACACGATGTGGCTTTCCCACTGGTATTCTATGACCGCTTATCGTCACTACCTAGTCTACTGCATTTATTAAATCAGTATTTTTTACACAGTGGAACGATAAACACATAAGTCATATCTTTTAAAAAAGAAAGTGAAGAAGGAACATTATAATAGAGTGTGTTCACATAACAAGGTTATTGTAGCATTGAATGCCGACAAGGAGAAGTATTTAAACTATGAAACAAGTACAAGTGGTAGCACTATTGGAAATGTAAGCATGCATTGTCATGATAGTAAGGAATTAAATTTCTTTGGAATACCGAAAAAATTCAACTCTTATGATGGTGGTTATGTAATACAGCGATCTCCAGATCGGCGTGCAGCCATAGAGATTGCCAACCTAAAAATAATTAACGATGCGAGAGGACGCCTTCTTGTTTCTGTTATTGGTAACATATGACCTGTAAATATTCACTTTCTACACCTATCAAGAATTGGCATTCAGCGAAAAGTTCATTCATGTAAGATCAACATTAGACCTAATATTTTGAAACTCCTATTTCTTATGTTTTAAAACTTTTACCTGTGTAAAAATAATTTGTTAATAGACAGTGAAATTGCAAGAAAAATAAAAATGGCATTGTCAATAAATATCGCTACGGAATATAAAGATGAAACGATGAAGAACAAAGCACCAGCAAACATTACTGGCATTGATCAAAGAGTCAATGAATCAAATAATATCAAAGACGAAGAGTATATTGAGCCTGTTCATGAGACACCATTAAAAATTGCTCATGGTTAAAAATGGAATAATGATTATTCTACTGGTCATGAGCTAATAGACAACGACAACTGCAATATAAAAATAAAACATGGTGAACCATTTTATGAAACAGATTCAAAATGTCCAAAGCTAATCAGTGATAATAATAATGTGTCATAATATATTTTTGTATTAATATTCTACATAGTATTATTTCATTAAAGATATTACATTGTTATGTGTTCATTATTTTTTAGAGTAAGCTAGCATATCAAGCGTTTAGAATGTATATTAAAACATCGGAGATGTAGGAAAAAGAATTTGCGTACATCTATTGTCAGACACACTATTTCCGTAAAATCTGAGCTGTTAAGGGTTATTGACCGTAAACTCTAGTTTATTGTAAGAAAATTATGGAAATACAATTCTCTGGTTCAAATGTGGAACTTAAGTCTATTTTTGGATCGAAAAATAAAACTATTTCCGTAAAATCTGAGCTAATAAGGCTTTTTCGGCCGTAAACTCTAGTTTCTTGTAAGAAAATTATGTAAAATACATTTTTTGTACGTATCTTAAAATGACAAAATATCATTCTTGACTTCACCTCTTGGATACACAATACAGAAATTATAAAAAAAAATTTGTAATTTCCAGAACGTGTGTATGACTATGTGTCATAATATAATTTTGTATTAATATTCTACATAGCATTATTTCATTAAAAATATATTAGGCATTACACTGTTATGTGTTCATTATTTTTAGAGTAAGCTAGCATGTCAAAAGTTTCGAATGTCTGTTAAAACATCAGAAATGCAAGAAAACGATTTTTCGTACACATGTTGTGCGATAAATGACGTAATAGTGAAAAATTAAAGGTACCAGAATGCATAAATTCTTCATCAACATCTACTACTGGATTTTTCAGTATATCATTATGAAAAAATTGCAATTAAGTAAGAATACGGTAGGTAAGTAAGTAAGTAACAAACTCTTTCTTGAATTCATCTCTTGGTTACACAATACAGAAATTTTATTATAGGAAATTATAAAAAAAAATGAAGAAACTCTATTAACATTCGTTATCGATTGAAGTCGCTTCCTAGACAGACAATACAGCAATTTCACAAAATCTAAGTGTAAGAGTGATTAAATTCAATATAAAAATCCATTTGGCGGATACATCGGAAAAAGTTGCCACGATCTAAGTACCGGAAAGAATAAATTTCTTTTCAAAGTTTTTATCGGATACACCAGATAAAAGTCATACAATCCAAGTTCTATTCGTTCTTGCCTCATGTGTTGTTACGTTGAATTTAGATTAGACCGGTTTTTCTTTTAATTTTGGCTTCATGTGTTGTTAAGTTGAATTTAGATTAGACCGGTTTTTCTTTCTATAGTAGAGACTAGCGTATATTTTTAGAGTAGAAAAAAAAAATTCTGGTTAGTCTGAAGCTGATTGTCTGAAAAGTATTTTTTTGGGGGAGATACACGATTGGCTGAAACAAAAGCAGAACTTTTAAAATCACAACAACTGAAGATCAGTAAATAATTCCGTTTTTAAGAAATAAGACGAGGTTACTTGCGCGCACGTAACCTCGTCTAAATGAACCTTTAAAAATGAAATAAAGCTAAGTCGACTTTGCATGTTGATTTCATGACATTATTTTAGTTTTTTTTTATTTACTGACCTTCAGTTGTTGTGATTTTAAAAGTTCCTCTTTTATTTCAATCAATCGTGTTTAACAAAAAAAAACAATGGAATTATTTACTGACCTTCAGTTGTTGTGATTTAAAGAGTTCTGCTTTTGTTTCAACCATTTGTGTTTAACAAAAAAAAACAAAGGAATCATTTACTTATCTTTAGTTGTTTTGATTTTAAAATTTCCGATTTTATTTCAGCCAATCTGGATTAAAAAAAAAAAAACGGAATTATCTAATAATCTACGGTTGTTTTGATTTTAAAAGTTCTGCTTTTGTTTCAGCCAATAGTGTATCTCCCCCCAAAAAATACTTTTCATACAATAAGATTAATAATACCATTAATTTTTTTTTCTACTCTCAAAATACGCGAGATTAGATACTATATAAATAAAATCCGGAATCACACAAAATAAACTTAGCAGCAAAATACGAAAAAATTAAAAGAAAAACCAACATAATCTAATTTAAACATAACAACACATGAGGCCAAAAGTAATAGAACTGGGATAGTATGAGTGTTATCTGATGTATCCGATAAAAACTTTGAAAATGAATTTATTCTTTCCTGTACTTAGATTGTGTCAACTTTTTCCGATGTATCCGAGAAATGGATTTTGATATTGAATTTAATCACTCTTACACTTAGATTTTGTGAAATTGGTGTATTGTCTGTCTAGGAAGCGACTTCAATCGATAACGAATTTTAATAGAGAGTTTCTTCAATTTTTTTTTATAATTTCCTATCATGAAATTTCTTTATTGTGTATCCAAGATATGAATTAAAAAAGGAGTTTGTTACTTACTTACTTACTTCCTACTTACTTACAATTTTTCATAATGACATAATGACATATCCAACAACGGATGTTGATAAAGAATTTATTCATTCTGATACCTAGATTTTGTCAATGTTACCCCATGTGTCTGACAATAGATGTATCCAAATTCCTTTTCTCACATCTCCGATGTTTTAATAGACATTCTAAGCTTTTGATATGCTAGCTTACTCTAAAAATAATGAATACATAATAATGTAATGCATAATATATTTTTAATGAAATAATACTATGTAGAATATTAATACAAAATTATATTATGATACATACTCATACACACGTTCTGGAAATTACAATTTTTTTTTATAATTTCTGTATTGTGTATCCAAGAGGTGAATTCAAGAATGATATTTTGTCATTTTAAGATACGTACAAAAAATGTATTTTACATAATTTTCTTACAAGAAACTAGAGTTTACGGTCGAAAATGCCTTATTAGCTCAGATTTTACGGAAATAGTTTTATTTTTCGATCCAAAAATAGACTTAAGTTCCACATTTGAAGCAGAGAATTATATTTCCATAATTTTCTTACAAAAAACTAGAGTTTACGGTCAATAACCCTTAATAGCACAGATTTTATGAAAATAGTGTGTCTGACAATAGATGTACGCAAATTCCTTTTCCTACATCTCCGATGTTTTAATATACATTCTAAACGCTTGATATGCTAGCTTACTCTAAAAAATAACGAACACATAACAATGTAATATTTTTAATGAAATAATACTATGTAGAATATTAATACAAAAATATATTATGATACATTATTAATATCAATTATCAACTTTGGATATTTTGAATCCGTTCCATAAATTAGTTCACCATGTTCTCTCTCGATATTGTATATATTTTCTTCTCTTAGATCGTAATAAGTAGAATAATCATAATTCCATATTGAGTCATACACAATTTTTACTGGTGTGTCATGAACAGGCTCAATATGCTTTTCGTCTTTGGTATTATTTGATTCATTGACTGTTTGATCAATGCCAGTAATGTTTGCTGGTGCTTTGCTCTTCATCTTTTCATGTTCATATTCCATAGTGATATATTTTGACAATATCATTCTTATTTTTTTGGCAATTTTACTGTCTATTAAAATATTATTTTTACACAGGTAGTAGTCTTGGCACATAAAAAAAATATAGCTTACGATATTAATAGTAGAGTAGTCCTTTCTTTTATTAGACTTCCGTTGAATGTTAATAACCGAAAGCTGATGATTGGATATATCCGTAGGTAATGTGTTACCTGCAGCAGTAGCAAGGAGTTGTCCTCTATCATCAACAATTATTTTTATGTTAGCATTCTCTTTGAGTGCAATCATCTCTGGAGATCTCAATCTTGCATAACCACCATCATAAGAGTTGAATTTTTTCGGTATCCCAAAGAAATTTAATTCCTTACTGTCATGACAATGTATGCATACATTTCCAATATTGCTACCACTATTACTTGTTTCATAGTTTAAATAATTCTCCTTATAGTCGTTCAATACTAAAATAACCTTTTTACGTGAACAAACTCTATTAAAATGTTCCATCTTTACTTTCTTTTTAAAAAGATACGAATTATTTGTTTATTGTTCTACTATGTAAAAAATACTGATTTAATACATGCGTTAGACTAGCTAGTGACGATAATCGGTCATAGAATACCAGTGGGAAAGCCAAATCGTGTCTCTGACCAATCATAGAGCACAATTGTTAGAACCGTAAGCATACTTTGACATTTTAAGATACATACAAAAAGAAAAAAAATAAATAAAGTTGAAAAATTTCGAAGTTTAAAAAAAAATAGTTTGTTTTTATGAAAAAAATATTGAATTATTAGTTCAGATTTTACGGATATTGTTTTATTTTTTAATTCAAAAAAGGACTTAAGTTTCACATTTGAAACAGAGAATTGTATTTTCCATAATTTTCTTTCAAAAAACTAGAGTTTACAGTCAAAAACCCTTATTAGCTCAGATTTTACAGAAATAGTTTTATTTTTCGATCCAAAAATGGACTTAAGTTTCACCTATGAACCAGAGAATTGTATTTTCCATAAATTCTTGCAAAAAACTATAGTTTACGGTCAAAAACCCTTATTAGATCAGATTTTACGGAAATAGTTTATTTTTTCGATCCAAAAATGGACTTAAGTTTCACATTTGAACCAGAGAATTGTATTTTCTATAATTTTCTTGCAAAAAACTAGAGTTTACGGTCAAAAACCATTATTAGCTCAGATTTTACAGAAATAGTTAATTTTTTCTATCCTAAAAACGACTTAAGTTTCACATTTGAACCAGAGAATTGTATTTTCCATAATTTTCTTGCAAAAAACTAGAGTTTACGGTAAAAAACCCTAATTAGCTCAGATTCCCCCCAAAAAAATACTTTTCAGACATTTCTTGTTAAAACTTTATTTTCAACTACTTCATCCGGGTTTTCGAAAGCAATTCATGCCAGATTACAGCACTATAACTAGTGCAAGACATCCACTCTGTCATCGTCCCCACCCCCCAAGAAAAACCTTTTCTTACATTTCACGTCAAAACTTTATTTTCAACTAGTTCATTTGTGTTTTTCACAAGCAATTCATACCGCGGAACAGCACTATCACTAGTCTGAGACATCCACATCCAAGACATCCACTCTGTCATCGCCCCATCCCCCCCCCCCCCAAAAAAAAATTTTCAGACATTTCTTGTTAAAACTTTATTTTCAACTAATTCTTCCGGGTTTTCGAAAGCAATTCATGCCAGAGTACAGCACTATAACTAGTCTAAGACATCCACTCTGTCATCGCCCCCACACCCCAAAAAAAAATACTTTTCAGGCATTTCTTGTTAAAACTTTATTTTCAACTAATTCATTTGGGTTTTTCACAAGCAATTCATACCATAGTACAGCCCTATCACTAGTCTGAGACATCCAATTTGTTATCGCTCCATCCCCCCAAAAAAATACTTCTCAGAAATTTCTTGTTAAAACTTTATTTTCAACTAATTCATCGGGGTTTTTCACAAGCAATTCGTACCACAAAACACTACTGAAAAATTCCAATTCTTGCATTTCACGAAAGAAATTCAAAATGAACTTTGAAAAAATTAAGAGAATGTAACTATGACAAGGTAAAGCACAACAAAACACCACTGAAATATTCCAACTCTTGTATTTCACGACAGAAATTCAAAATGAACTTCGAAAAATCAAGAGAATGTAACTATGACAAGGTAAAGCACAACAAAACACCACTGAAATATTCGAACTCTTGCATTTCACGACAAAAATTCAAAATGAACTTCGAAAAATCAAGAGAATGTAACTATGACAAGGTAAAGCACAACAAAACACTACTGAAATATTCTAACTCTTGCATTTCACGACAGAAATTCAAAATAAACTTCGAAAAATCAAGAGAATGTAACAGTGACAAGGTAAAACACAACAAAACACTACTGAAATATTCCAGCTCTTGCATTTCAATGAAAGAAATTCAAAATGAATTATGAAAATCAATAGAATGTAACTGTGACAAGGTAAAGCACAACAAAACACTACTGAAATATTCCAACTCTTGCATTTCACGACAGAAATTCAAAATGAACTTTGAAAAATCACGAGAATGTATCTGTGACAAGGTAAACCACGACAAGACACTAATGAAATATTCCAATTCTTTCATTTCACGAAAGAAATTCAAAATAAACTTTGAAAAATTAAGAGAATGTAACTGTGACACGGTAAAGCACAATAAAACACTACTGAAATATTCCAACTCTTTCATTTCAATGAAATAAATTCAAAATGAAATATGGAAATCAACAGAATGTAACTGTGTCAAGGTAAAGCACAACAAAACACTACTGAAATATTCCAACTCTTGCATTTCACGACAGAAATTCAAAATGAACTTTGAAAAATCATGAGAATTTAGCTGTGACAAGGTAAACCATGACAAGACACTACTGAAATATTCCAATTTTTGCATTTCACGATAGAAATTCAAAAAGAACTTTGAAAAATTAAGAGAATGTAACTGTGACAAGGTAAAGCACAATAAAACACTACTGAAATATTCCAACTCTTGCATTTCAATGAGAGAAATTCAAAATGAACTATGAAAATCAACAGAATGTAACTGTGACAAGGTAAAGCACAACAAAAAACTACTGAAATATTCCAATTCTTGCATTTTAATGAAAGAAATTCAAAATTAACTATCAAAATCAACAGAACGTAACTGTGACAAGGTAAAGCATAACAAAACACTACTGAAATATTCCAACTCTTGCATTTCACGAAAGAAATTCAAAAAGAACTTCGAAAAATTAACAGAATGTAACTGTGACAAGGTAAAGCACAACAAAACACTAGTGAAATATTCCAATTCTTGCATTTCACGACAGAAATTCAAAATGAACTTCGAAAAATCAAGAGAATGTAACTATGAGAAGGTAAAGCACAACAAAACACTACTGAAATATTCCAAATCTTGCATTTCAATGAAAGAAATTCAAAATGAACTATGAAAATCAATAGAATGTAACTGTGACAAGGTAAAGCACAACAAAACACTACTGAAATATTCCAACCTGAACCCTCGTGCCACTCAACCCTTGTGCAACTCGACCCCATTTAACTAAACCCCCGTGCAACTGAACCCCCCATGTAACTGAACCCCGGTATAACCGAAACCCCATACAACTGAACCCCCTAAACACCCGTGTAACTGTACCCCCTTAACTGAACCCTCGTGGAGCCCAGAGAACCTTTGAGGACAGGGGGCTTCCTTCGGGGTTGGGGTGGGGGGGGGGGTCGGAGCCCTTTGGGGTTGTGGTAGGGGACCTCACAACACTGTTCAAATGGAACTTGTGTATTATAACGACCACCGAGTTTCACCCTCAAATCCTCTTCTAAAATCATCTATTAAATCATCTTTAAAAATGTCTCTAACTGTTTCACCGAAATAATTCCCTAAAATAATAATTTGTTCTGAAAAGATATGATAAAGCCTTAAAAAGTATTATAATGGGGGACTCAGGAGCCATTGGGGCACCGGGGGGCCCTTTGGGAGCCCAGAGAACCTTTGAGGACCGGGAGTTTCCTTCGGGGTTGGGGTAGGGACCTCACAACACTGTTCAAATGGAACTTGTGTATTATAACGACCACAGAGTTTCACCCTCAAATCCTCTTCTAAAATCATCTTTAAAAATGTCTCTAACTGTTTCACCGAAATAATTCCCTAAAATAATAATTTGTTCTGAAAAGATATAATAAAGCCTTAAAAGGTATTATAATGAGGGACTCAGGAGCCATTGGGGTGCCGGGGGGGCCCTTTGGGAGCCCAGAGAACCTTTGAGGACCGGGGGCTCCCTTCGGGGTTGGGGTGGGGGCATCGGAGCCCTTTTGGGTTGTGGTAAGAGGCCTCACAACACTGTTCAAATGGAACTTGTGTATTATAATGACCACAGAGTTTTGTATTATACAGACCACATCGGAGAGGTAAAGCTAGGTCAAGTCACAATGTCATTCTATATTATTTATATCCTCATTAAGGAAATTCAGAGCAGAGTTACGCAAATGGAATACCCTTTTTGCAAATTGAGTTAGTTTTATGCGAACGATAAAAGTTTTGGCAAATCGAGATAGCTTTACGCAAATGAAATACCATTGATACCGCTAAAAATATATGCGATACTGAATGAGTTATCAGATAGCTATAACCAACAGCTTATTAACACGTTTGACCAGTTTTGATTGGAATTTGTATTTTTTTTTTGCCAGAAGAAAGATCATGGATACATTTTTATTTTTTTTTTTTTTTTTTTTTAAACTGGTATTTTTTCAATGAATCCCATAACACTTTGCAGAAACCCGTGAATGTAGGACTGAAAGTCCATTCGTAGTATATCTGAATCCAATTACTAATCAATTTAGTGTGACCGCCGCTCTCTCTAACCGACTGACCTAAAAAAAAAATGAGTGTCACATTAGAAAACCCGTTTGGTAGGGCAAGTATCCTTCGTAGTAATAGGTTTTTGACCCTGGCAAGCCAATGTACCGGTTAAACTACACACATATTCATGTAGGCATGAATGTAGGATTGAATGTAGGACCGGGATTCCCTATGGACTTATAGTCAACAACTCTCTCTAACCGACTGACCTAAAAAAAAATGAGTACCACATTAGAAAACCCGTCTGGTAGGACAAGTATCGTTCGTAGTAATAGGTGTTTGACCCGTGGTAAGTCTTATTACGCAATCACTCGTGAAACAAATTGGGCCCTTACTACTTATGTCTGTCTTATAATTTTGATTGAATATGTTTGGGGAAATGGTGGGCGTGAGAGGGTTGTTAGTTGCCTTCCAATCACTTTCGACTATTAAAAAGGGTACTAGCCATTCCAATTTCCAATCGGATGAGCCCTTTTCGAAGTTTCTACGACAACTCCTTCGATACGAAGTGCCCTGGTCTAAAAGAAACAAAAAATAAATAATACATAGTGCCAACATCGTTCTTTACTTAGGCAGTGCTATTACGCTGCCTATGATTGTTCAAGAAGAATATAGTTTCGCTACAAGCAAGAGTTAGGATACTGCCCCCTTCCTTAATTGTAAAAACCTAAAGCCTACTGTGCCATTGGCGCTTTACTGAAAACGAACTATATTAAAAAAAATTTTTTTCCAGTTCTTAGAGCGTTGAAAATTAAAATAAATTACAGTGAAATAAAATCTTGAAATGACACATATAGTTTTCAGTAAAGCACCTATGACGCAGTAGGTTTTAGACTTTTACAGTAAGAGAAGGAAGCGATACTCAAACTCTTGTTTGTAGTGATTTATGTTCGTTTCAAGCTTGTTTTTGCATATTCAATTTAAGTTTCACTCGTTTTAAGATGTATTTATTCATTTATGTTTGTATCTATTATATGTTTGTTTGTATTGATTGTTTATTTACTTTCTGTTCGTTTTTGGTTTAATTTATACTTCAATAGCAAAATATTTTTTTTCGTTTCAAGCTTGATTTGCATATTCAATTTAAGTTTTACTCGCTTTAAGATTTATTTATTCATTTATTATTACTTGTTGTATGTTTCGTTTGGGGTTTCATTTATTCTTTAATAGTAATTTCTGGTCGTTCTCAGTTTGAATTTTAACAGGTATTTGTATCTGCTGATCTTAAGTTAAAAAATAAAATGGCCTTTACTTTTCTTTGAAAAACTTCTTTTACGGAAAGTTTTTTTTTAATTAATTACCTAAAACAGGGAAATTTGTTTTGGCCTTGAAAATATTTTGTCTAGTTAGAGAGGGAGGGAGATGCCTAAAAGGGTTTATTTTAATGCCAAAACATCCCAACTCTTATTCAGCCTTCAGATAAATAAAGAATTAGTTGTAAGTAAGAGACAAAGGGAGGGTGGAGGTGGAAATTGATTTATAATTCCCAGGGCCGTATGGAGGACTTTTGTTTGTGGAGTAATTTCTTAAGAGGTGGGGGGGGGGGGACTTTAAAAAGTTCAAAAATGTGAAATTGATATTTAATCTCTCTTGATTTCTGTGATGTTTCTGGTCTACACTTTATTATAAAAGTAAAGAGTAACATTAAACCCCAAAGAGAGCAAAATTATTTCTTATAGAAGAAAGGCTTTCCCTTCCTCTTCCCCACCTCCGCCTCATGGTCGTAGAAACTTCGGATGATGCTCATTAGATCAGAAATTGAGAGTTCTAGTCCTTTTTTTTATGAATCAAAAGATTCAAAGATTTTTAAACCCTTATGCTTTTCCAAAAATATGTCGTTCTGAGTCCCCTTTGTCTTTACACAATGCCAGACAGCTCCAAGTTAATCCCTGTAGTCATAATCAAAATACTAAAGATGCCCTATTCTTATAGCCGGGGTGTGTATACTGTTTTTTGATTTACCTTAATATTTTACGGTGAATAGGTTCAAGTTTCGCTCGAGCTAATGTTTTGAAAATTTTTGGCAGATCAAAAGCATACATGATTCTGAACCCTTATTTCCTCTCTGTGAACACAAAACAAGAGGACATCTTGCCTCCTCCCTTATCCCACCATTCTAGAAGTTTCAGCTCCATCGCCAACTATTGTTCTCAAGATATCACAGATATGTCATTTTGGTGGATTCTATTGAATCCAGCAAACTGTGCTAAGGTAAATATATACGCTTCCCCCAATACCCACTAAAAGAGTTTGCTTGATCACCAGAGCCGTCCCCTGGATACTATACATAATGCTTTCATCACCCGGTAAGACACAGTGTCTTCTGACCTTGCTCTTCAGAATAAATTATCAAATTATCAATTTTTTTTAATTATCCAAGTTTTATTATTGGTTGTTTTTGGGAACATTTGTAATATTAGGTCCATTTGACCTTTTGATTTACTCAGATACCCATTGTCATTTTTAGATTGATCCCTTGTGAAGCTCTGGGATTATACCCTCGCAAAAGACCCCTAAAGAGATTTTCTACTAAGACCTACATGCAACATATGGCTAATCTATATAATTTAAGGCACCTGGGGCTGATGCGGTTATATTGACTCGTGGAGGCCAACCTTTCAGACCTTTTCATTGCTTCTCATTAAAACCACTATTTCAAAGTTTGGATCAGATATCAATAGAATTTCTGGGGGCTGAGAAGCAGTAAGGGCAAGGGAGGGAGGCTGGTTGCCAGCAGATCACTTTCAGTGTCTAGAAAGGGTATAAGGATATTCACTTTCAGAGGCAACGCTATAGCGTTGCCTATAGTAAAGGCCATACGGTTCGAATGTTTTATTATTATTTTTATTTTTTTTCCCAGAGGCACTTTATATCGAAGGGGTCGTCGTATAGACTTCGAAGGGGGCTCATTCGATTGGAAGGCGACAAAACCCCTTCCACGCCCACCATTTCCCCAAACACATCCAATCAAAATTTTGAGATAACCATTTTGTTCTACGTAGTTGATTTTCAAATGAAATTATGTTTTTGAGGAGGACACTCCCCCACAGCCCCCAGGGCACGGGTTATAAGTTATACCCTGGGGACATATAAGGTTTCAGAGGCAGAACTGTAGCGTTGCCTATAGTAAGGGCCATACGGCTCCAATGTTTTGTTAATTTTTTTTCCCAGAGGCACTTCATATGGAAGGGGTCGTCGTAGAAGCTTCAAAGAGGGCTCATTTGATTGGAAATCGAGAGTTCTAGTGCCCTTTTTAATAGTCGAAAATGATTGGAGGGCAGCTAGCCCCCCCCCCACGCCCATCATTCCCCCAAACACATCCAATCAAAATTTTGAGATAGCCATTTTGTTCAGCGTAATTGATTTCCAGATAGAAAATATATTTTTGAGGAGGATACTCCCCCAAAACCCTCAGGGCAAGGGTTTTAAGTTACACCCTGGGGGCATATAAGGTTTTTATAGAAGGCGTTGTCGTAGAAACTTCAAAACAGGCTCATTCGATTGGAAAATAAAGGGCTAGTGCCCTTTTTAATAGTCGAAAGTGATTGGAGTGTAACTAGCTCCCTTCCCCCCTCACGCCGATCATTTCCCCAAACACATCTAATCAAAATTTTGAGATAGCCATTTTGTTAAGCGTAGTTGATTTCCAGATAGAAGATATATTTTTGAGGAGGACACTCCCCCACAACCTTCAGGGCAAGGGTTTTAAGATATGACCTGGGGACATATAAGGTTTTATAGAAGGAGTTTTCGTAGAAACTTCAAAACAGGCTCATTCGATTGGAAATTAAAGAGCTAGTGCTCTTTTTAATAGTCGAAAGTGATTTGAGTTTAACTAGCCCCCCTCCCCCCCACGCCGACCATTTCCCCAAACACATCCAATCAAAATTTTGAGACAGCCATTTTGTTCAGCGTAGTTGATTTCCAGATAGAATATATATTTTTGAGGAGGAAACTCCCCCAAAACCCTCAGGGCAAGGGTTTTAAGTTAGGCGTTGGGGGCATATAAGGTTTTTATAGAATGCGTTGTCATAGAAACTTCAAAACAGGCTCATTCGATTGGAAATTAAAGGGCTAGTGCCCTTTTTAATAGTCGAAAGTGGTTTGGGTGCAACTAGCCCCCCCCCCGACGCCCCTCATGTCCCCAACACATTCACTCAAATTTGTGCGATAGCCATTTTGTTCAGCGTAGTTGATTTCCAAATAGAAAATATTTTTTTGAGGAGGACACTCCCCCACAACCTTCAGGGCAAGGGTTTTAAGATATGACCTGGGGGCATATAAGGTTTTTATAGAAGGCGTTGTCGTAGAAACTTCAAAACAGGCTCATTCGATTGGAAATTAAAGGGCTAGTGCCCTTTTTAATAGTCGAAAGTGATTGGAGTGCCACTAGCCCCCCCCCCGATGCCTATCATTTCCCCAAACACATCCAATCAAAATTTTGAGATAACCATTTTGTTCAGCGTAGTTGATTTCCAGATAGAAAATGTGTTTTTGAGGAGGACACGCCCCCACAACCTTCAGGGCAAGGGTTTTAAGATATGACCTGGGTGTATATAAGGTTTTTATTGAAGGTGTTGTCGCAGAAACTTCAAAAAAGACTCATGCGATTGGAAATTCAAAGGGATAGTGCCCTTGCTAATAGTCGAAAGTGATTGGAGGGCAACTAGCCCCCTCCCCCACGCCCATCATTCCGCCAACGCATCCAATCATAATTTTGAGATAGCCATTTTGTTCAGCATAGTTGATTTCCAGACAGAAAATATATTTTTGAGGAGGACAATCCCCCACAACCCTCAGGGCAAGAGTTTTAAGCTATGCCCTGGGGGCATATAAGGTTTTTATAGAAGGTGATGTCATAGAAACTTCAAAAAAGGCTCATTCGATTGGAAATTCCGAGCGCTAGTGCCCTTTTTAATAGTCAAAAGTGATTTGAGGGCAACTAACCCCCCTCTCACGCCCACCTTCTCCCCAAACACATCCAATCAAAGTAGTGAGACATCCATTTTATTAAGCGTAATTTTAAGTTCTGGAAATTAGGTGTTGGAGGATGACCACTCCCTCACACCCCTCAGGGCAAGAGTTGTAATTTAAGGATTATTCGAATCCTTCCCATTTTTTTTTATAAAAAGGATGCTCGTATAAACTTTGAAGGGATCTCGTTTGACTGGAAATTGAAAGTTCTTCTTCACTTTTTAAGAGTCAAAAGAGATTGGAGGGTGACTAGCCCCCCCCCCCGCCGCCACGCCCTAAATGAATCAGATAAAAATTTTGAGATAGACATTTGAACTATGTTAAAATAGTTCAAATTTCTGATAATAAAAAACTCCGGTGTCGACACAGCTCACCAGGGCCCGGGGGTAGCCATTGTAAGTTATGCCCTGGGGCATAACTTATTAAAGGGGTTTTTTAACTTATGGGAAGGGGTTTTGTATGGGAAGAACACATAGGAAATCAATTATGATTATCCAATTATAAGGTTAAAATACATACTCTGTGATAGATACAAAATTGCTTTGGCACACAAAATCCTATTAAGGTCAATTCCAAACAGTCGTGATCCCTTTGTGTCAGCAAGTGAAATGGTCTCAACCCCCTTATTGGAGCTATTTTTTCAATACATTCATTGTTGTCAATCGCTTTCCACAAGTTATGCAAGCTGTCTATTGTTCATATTCAGGTTTTTATCAAAGAGGTAATCGTATAGACTTAGAAAAAAACCTCATTCGATTTAAATTGAAAGTTCTAGCTCCGTTTTTTAAAGTCCAGAATAATCTGACAGTAAGCACCCCCCCCCCCATGCCAGAAAAACTTTAAACTTTTTAAAATAAAAAACGAACAAAAATTAATTCAAAAAAAAATTTCCGAAAAATAATTTTTTAACATAAAAGTAAAGACAATTTTAATCTTAAGCTTAGGAGACACAAATACCTGTTAAAATTAAAACTCAAAACGACCAGAAATTTCTATTAAAGAATAAATGAAACCCAAAACGAACAGAAATTAAATAAACAATCATAGCAAAAAACATACAATAAGTATTAATATAAATGAATAAGTAGATCTTAAAGCGAGTAATGCTTAGATTGAACATAAAAATCAAGCTTAAAACGAAAACGAATATTTTTCTATTAAAGTATAAATGAAACTTAAAACGAACAGAAATTAAATAACAATCAATGCGAACAAACATACAATATATATTAATGTAAATGAATAAATAAATCTTAAAACGAGAGAAACTTAAATTGAATATGCAAATCAAGTTTGAATCGAATAAAAATAATTACAAACAAGAGTTTGGGTATCGCCTCACTGCAGAAGCCTAAAACCTACTGCGTCATTGGCGCTTTACTGAAAACTATTCTTTCATTAATTAAGATTTTAGAGCATATGTATATTAAATTGACAATGCACATTTTTTCAGTAAACTCATTTGAATTTTTTTTTCAGTAAAGTACAAATTATATTCTGGCTTTTAGAAAGCATAGGGGTTTTGAACACTACTCATATTAATTTATGCTCGTTTTGAGGTTGACTCTAATATTTATTTATAAATATTAGATATTTACATGTAATATTTCCCCCCTCCCCTCTCCACGCCCTATTTTCCTCGAACCCATATGATGAGAACTTTGAGAGAGCCATTTTTCAAAATGGTTCAAAGATCATCTAACGAAAACTCCTGGGTTGACAAAATCCTTCAGGGCCCGGAGTAGGGGTTGTAAGTTAGGCCTTGGGGGCATATACAGCTGTTGTGGAAGGAATGCTCGCATAAACTTCGGATATTGGACATTGAAAGTTCTAGTTCAGTTTTTAAGAGTCAAAAGAGATCAGAGGGCGACTATCCCCCCACCTCTTTTCCCTGTAGGCCTAAGTTATGCCTGGGGGCATATACAGCTGTTTTGGAAGGGATGCTCATGTAAACTTTAGAGAGGGCTCATTTGATTGGAAATTGAAAGTTTTGGTTCAGTTTTTAAGATTCAAAAGATATCAGAGGGCAACTATCCCTCCCATGCCCCTTTTCCCCCATCCGATAAAAATTTTGAGATAGCCATTAAGCTGAAAAATCGTTCAAAGTCAGATAAGATAAGATTTATTCATAATCAATTAATCATACAAGAAAATACATTTTGCTAATCCCCCAAAGGCTCCTAGGCCTGTAATAGAGGGGGAATACATACCGTTTAAATCAAACACTAAATCAATAGATAAACATTAAAATAGGCCTACATTGAAAAATCCAATGAATACATACAATTCAACCACAACACTCCTAATCCCCCTTGAAAGGCTCCGTGGCCAGGGATACAAGGGGGAATGAGAAAAAAAAAGAAAATACAATATATCCAAACAACCATGAAAAGGAAATCAATCGCCAAACCACATATAAATTTAAAGAGACCATACCTAAAGCCTGAGAATAATACTGCAGATAAGACCTTAATAAAACAAAACTAAACATTCATAGGATATCAACTCCAAAAAAAAAAAGAAAAAAAAAAAAAAAAAAGAAAAAAAAAACTATTCTGTTTGATTCTTAACTAAATGGTCCTTAAGAATCCTCTTGAAAGTGCCAAACGAGTGGCATTTCTGTGCTGAAGAAGGCAGGGAGTTCCAAACCTGATGACAAGCGATGAGGGGATTGAAATATGACCGCACAGTGGGAGTAGGAATGCAGATTAAATGTGACGAACGAAGGTTTTATGGAGCTGAATCAGAAATAAACTGAGGAGTTTTTTGAAGAGATTTTGGAAGATTGCCCTGAAGCTGATAAAAAACAAAAGAAGCACAAGAAAGAATGTAGATAGACTGTAGATTTCAAAGCGGTCTTGGTGAAGAATGGTTGGTTACAATACCCTGACGCGTTTTTTTATAATACATGAAAGAAAACGACCGCAGTGTAGAAGGAAAAGTAGACATCCATACTATGGGGCAATAATAGACATATAACTGGACAAAGCAGAAAAAAAGAAGCTTCAGAATAGATCCAGGAAAGGTGCGATTGAGTTTTCGAATGACACCCAAACTCCGTGAGACCTTAACCTTAATCATGGCTATATGGTGTCTAAACGAAAGGTTCTCATCAAGCAGGATACCAAGAAACCGGACCAACCGATTCTTTGGTCTACACAAGGAGCCTTGTGACACCTGAAGCTGTGTCAGTTGAGGGAAAGCTACATCAATTCGAGAAAAAATAAGAAAATGTGACTTGGCAACATTCAAGGCCAAGTAATTCGCCTCAAACCAAGAAACTACTCTCTCAAATATTGCCACCATATTAGACCTGATATCACATTCAGTCCTCCCTAGAGTCCTAAAAGTGCTGTCGTCAGCAAAAGCAACGAGGCAATCTTCATTAGAAGTAGCATTGGGACACGAAGGAATATCCGGATGACAAAAATTGCAGCATACTAGAGGACTGGTGTTCTTGATTGCTGAAATCAGATCATTGACGTAAATCAGAAATAAAACGGGGCCAAGAACAGATCCCTGGGGGACGCAATATTCTACTTCAGAAGGGCTCCGGAAAAGCGAATCAATTGAAATAAGTCTACCACAAAGATATGATTCAAACCAAGAGAAAACATTTGATCTTATAACAATATGCGATAAATTCCAAAGAAGAATCTGATGAGTCAAAGAATCAAAGACTTTACGAACATCCAAAAATAAAGCTGCCGGGATAAGACCAAAATCTATTGCCGAATGAATGAAATTCAAGAGAGATGCGCAAGCATGCTCTGTAGAGTGATTCGCTCGTAATCCGAACTGGAAATCATGGAAATATTTTTTGACATCCAGAAAACTAAGAAGCCTAGATAGCATAGCCTTCTCAAAAATTTTGCTGAAAACAGATAGAAGAGAAATTGGCCTAGAATTAGCAGGATCACTCCGGGACCCACCTTTATACAGCACTATAACCTTAGCTCGTTTGAGTGATTCAGAGAAAATTTCTTTCTCGAAATACAGATTGACAAGCTTAGTCAATGGTGACAGATTAGCGGGCAGAACGGCACGGATATCCCTTGTAGTAATTCCGTCTGGCCCTGAAGATGATGAACCTTTAAGGGCTTTTACGATCCGAGCTAAATCAAACTCAGAAACAGGGTTCAAGACCATTGAATTTAAACATGTGGGTCCAAAATAGGGTCTGAAATCGCAACGAGGATTTGTAAAGCTCACAGATGAAGCAGTCGTCTTTCCTATATTAGCAAAATAAGACGTAAGCTCTAGCTGAACATTTTCTTCTCCTTGGACAATTTTACCATCAACTATCAGCGTTGTTGGAACTGAAGGCGGAGGGGAGTTGGTCTAAGTACAGAATTAATAATTTTCCATGTCTTCCCAACATCCTTTTCACACTCAGAAAATTTACTGTGATAATACTGAGACTTGGCCTTCCGACACAGAGAATTAAATATACTCCTATAGGCCTTGAAGCACTGATTATGAGAAGCAGATGACGAAGCCTTGTATAGCTTCCACAGATAATTTTTCCTTTTCCAGCTTTTATGGAGACCTGGAGTCATCCACGGATTTAGCAGTACTATCCATTTCGAGGTATGAGGCGTTGGATTCTGGTGGCAAACTTCTAGGATACCTTCTTTTACTGAATCATAAAAGAAATCAAAAGAGCGGTTAAAATCCGATTCAGAATCCAAACTATCCCATGGTTGATCAGTCAAGCGAGATTTAAGTAGACTGATCTCACTGACACCAAAACGGAAAAATGGGAGATTAGATGGCAAAGCTTTACACTGCGATCGATCAGCAGTCCTATATCGTGAAATAGCAGGGAAATGATCAGAAATATCACTAACCATCACCGAATTATCTAAGACATTTAGTGTCCAAAAAATATTTTCAATAAGTGATGCATGCATCTCAGTAACTGCGGTTGGTATACAAACTGAAGGTAGAGTTCCCGCAGAAAGCATCATTGACAAAAAATCTGCAGCCGAAGCAGAATTTTGATCCAGCAGGTTGAGGTTGAAATCCCCCAAAAGGACTAGTTCGCAGGGATGTTTTGGACTGAATCCAAAACCTCTTCCAGAATTTTCATAAACGAAGGAATAGATCCACTAGGGGACCTGTAAACCAAACCCACAGCTAAATCCTTACAACCTGACTTAATCTCAATAAAAAGGGATTCAAAGATTCCTTCCTCATTTCTACTCAAATCACTTCGGAAATTATAGACAAGATGATCGGCAATATACAGGGCAAGGCCACCTTTTGCCATCTGTTTCCGGTTCATCCTCTCCATCCTAAATCTTTGGATATCTAAAAGCATATCCTTTTTTGAATCCAGGAAAGTTTCACATAATCCAATAACATCCGGAGTTCCACCACTGACGATCCGTTTCAGCTCATCAAAAGAGGAGCAAAGTCACTGAATGTTTAGGTGAAGCACAGAGAAAATACCATCTTGTTTAGAAGAGGCAGAACCACTTAATTGCGAAACATATTTACTTTCAATAACCGATTTAGGATCATTATAATTCCTATTTCTAATTCCAACTTAATTATTAATTATACTTTCTATATCTAAAGTATTATTTTTTAACTCAACAAAACGTTCACCCAAAGAGTTGACATCACCCTGGTCACTAAAAGTATTAATCATTTTACTTACGGTGGATGGTAGTTCCGCTCCGCGACCAAACTCACCAGACCAAAGGTTAACGACATCACAGCAGAGCTATGGCATCTATGCAGAAGAAAAATATTAACATCGAAAAATGACACAGCCGAAGCAATAAAAAGGGAAAAAATACCGAAAAGTGCACCCAAAAATAATAGAAACAAACAATATTTTTGAGAAAAAAAAAAAAAAAAAAAAAAAAAAAAAAACAGATAAGGGAAAATTTAACCAAAAAATAGTGAATTGGTAGATAAAAAAAAAAAGAAAGAAAAGGGACAATAAACAAACAATCCATGAGAAAGTAAAAAAACAAAAACAAGCAGACAGAAAAAAAAACTAGATACAGTCAGCGAGAGACCTTATTTTTTTTATTGGAGTCCCGTCACTAGGCTTTGCCAATATTTGACCCCGATCAGACCAAGCATTCCGCTGACCGAATCTGTCTTTTGTCGCATTCAGAATATCTCGACTCTGCTTGGTCATAGACTCAACAACAAATATACCACTAGAGGCCAACTTGGATTTGGCCTTGAACACTTTACAAGCAACGCTTTTGCTCAAAAACTTCACTATTATCGGAGCGACCCTTGGAGCAGATGGAACCCCCTGAGTTGAATCAGCTGTAGCAGCATTATTCAGTCTAAGTCTATACACGTTCACGAACTCATTTGTACTAATTTAAGGCAAAGACATCTTCTGATTAATAGTTAGCAACACAGCAGAACGAGTGTCAACACCAATTTTCTGCCTAACACCGTGAAAAACCAGGCTGTCTAGTAGTGATTCTTGTTCATAACTATCCAACTTATTCTCAAGGCTGTTCAGTCTGTCCTCTAAATTTTCAAATTTATTACTCAGTCCCTTTAGCGACTTTTCAATTCGCTGAAACTTGGGATTAAATTCAATCATGAGAGCCTCATAAATTTGACTAGCAATAAGCTCAGTCGATTCCTTAAGAGAGTCTGAGCTAGCCAGTTTTTCCGAAACTTTTTGAGTTATACTGTCCATGAGGTCATTTTTGGTTTTTTCCAGTTCAGCTGGGGTAGCTACAAATTTCTTTTGTATCGGGATAATACTGCTAGATAATGCTAATGCTGGGCCATTTGCTCTGCTCTTATCATTACCTCTCAGCGCAAGGTATGTTTTTGATAGTCTCATGTAAATATCAAGCGTAGTAGCAAGCTCTTCAAAAGCTTTTTTTGAAGCAGGAGCGGACAAATTAACAGTGGTAGGATCATAAACTTAGAGATTTGCATCCACGAGGTGAAATTCATTATGTGATCCATAGCAAAATGCCGTATAAACTGGCTTGCCTCGGGTATCTTTACCAGCTTTGATTATTCTTACTGGCCAGAGGGGATAATCCTTCAACTTTGCAAGAGCAAGATCAAACTGTTTAAAAGCCATGATTATCAGTAGCAAGATAAAAAAATAAGCAAAAGACTTATCTTTACGTGAGGCCAAACAAATTTTTCCAAATAAATATTCAAAAAGTCCAGCGCCAGCCAGCTAATGTATAAACCAAAACAGGTATTCACTCGATTTTTACGTCACCACGGAGGCAGGGGGGGTTAAACACCAGCCACCATTCACAATTGGGTCTTGGATGTAAGAATTATCTAAAATCTAAATGAATATCCTGAATCAAGGTCACTTTAACCCAGAGCAAAATGTTACGAAATAACAGTCACTGAATTAGCTACGGACTCTAATTGATTCCGAATATAATCCTTTTTCAACACTTGAACAAAAGAACAAAAACTCAGGTGTCGACAGTAGACGTCTAGGTACCATTTCTATGGATGCCCTAGGAAAATATTTCTATGGAAGCTATACACCTTTTCAAAGAGAGTGAGTATCCTCTCACATGGCCTTACACTTCTATGGATGCCCTAGGAACACATTTCTATGGATGCTCTACACCTTTTCAAAGAGAGCCAGAACTCCCTCACACAGTTTGACACAGACATTTTTTTTTTTTAAGTTGGTAAGGTATAATGTGGTCAAACATGTTTTGAGAGTATGGTCGTAATTATATAACTTAAGCAGACAGGTTTTTTTTGTTATTATTAAGAATTTCATAAGAATGTACGTCGTGAGTTCACGTGGACAATTTTTTTTTCTTAAAAAACTGGTATGGTATAAAGTAGTCAAACATGTTTTGGGAGCATTCACGAAATTATGTAACTCAACCAGAGTGTTTTTCGAGTCAACATCCGTTTTTTATTCATCCTTGAAATTCTGTAGGCTTATGTTCCTTTCTATGCTATTCTAGGAGCCTATGTTCGTTCCTATGCTATTGTAGGAGCTTATGTTCCTTCCCATGCTATTCTAAAGGTTTAGGTTCCCTCCCATGCTATTCTAAGGGTTTATGTTCCCTCCCATGCTATTCTATAGCGCTATGTTCCTTCCTATGCTAATATAAGGGCTTATGTTCCTTCCTCTGCTGTTATAAGGACTTATAGACTAGTTATAGCGCTGTACTCTGGCATGAATTGTTTTCGAAAACCCGGATGAATTAGTTGAAAATAAAGTTTTAACAAGGAATGTCTGAAAAGTATTTTTTGGGGGGATGGGGCGATGACAGAGTGGATGTCTTAGACTAGTTATAGTGCTGTACTCTGGCATGCATTGGTTTCAAAAACCCGGCTGAATTATTTGAAAATAAATTTTTAACAAGATATGTCTGAAAAGTATTTTTTGGGGGGATGGAGCGATGACAGATTGGATGTCTCAGACTAGTGATAGTGCTGTACTGTGGTTCGAATTGCTTGTGAAAAACCCAAATGAATGACTTAAAATAAAATTTTTAACAAGAATTGTCTGAAAAGTATTTTTTGGGGAATGGGGCGATGACAGAGTGGTTGTCTTAGACTAGTTATAGTGTTGTACTCTGGCATGAATTGCTTTCGAAAAACCGGATGAATTAGTTGAAAATAAAGTTTTAACAAGAAATGTCTGAAAAGTATTTTTTGGGGGATGGGGCGATGACAGAGTGGATGTCTTAGACTAGATATAGTGCTGTACTCTGGCATGAATTGCTTTCGAAAACCCGGATGAATAAGTTGAAAATAAAGTGTTAACAAAAAATGTCTGAAAAGTATTTTTTTGGGGATGGGGCTATGACAGAGTGGATGTCTTAGACTAGTTATAGTGCTGTACTCTGGCATGAATTGATTTCGAAAACCCGTATGAATTAGTTTAAAATAAATTTTTAACAAGAAATGTCTGAAAAGTATTTTTTTTGGGAATGAGGGCTATTCCAGATTGAATGTCTCGGACTAGTTGTAGGGCAGTACTATGGCAGGAATTGCCGTCGAAAAATAATAAGAAGTAGATGAAAATAAAGTTTTAAAAATAAATGTCTGAAAAGTGTTTTTGTGGGGGATGGGGGCGATGAGAGATTGGATGTATTAGACTAGTGATAGTGCTGTAATCTGCCATGCATTGCTTTCAAAAACCCGGATGAATTAGTTGAAAATAAAGTTTTAACAAGAAATGTCTGAAAAGTTTTTTTCGGGGGGGGGATGGAGCGATGACAGATTGGATGTCTCAGACTAGTGATAGTGCTGTACTGTGGTACGAATTGCTTGTGAAAAACCCAAATGAATGACTTGAAATAAAAGTTTTAACAAGAAATGTCTGAAAAGTGTTTTTTGGGGGATGGGGCGATGACAGATTAGATGTCTCAGACTAGTTATAGTGCTGTACTTTGACATGAATTGCTTTCGAAAATCCGGATGAATTAGTTGAAAATAAAGTTTTAACAAGAAATGTCTGAAAAGTATTTTTTGGGGGATGGGGCGATGACAGAGTGGATGTCTTAGACTAGTTATAGTGCTGTACTCTGGCATGAATTGCTTTCGAAAATCCGGATGAATTAGTTGTAAATAAAGTTTTAATAATAAATGTATGAAAAGTATTTTTTGGGGGATGGGGCGATGCCAGAGTGGATGTCTTAGACTAGTTATAATACTGTAATCTTGCGTGAATTGATTTTGAAAACCGGGATGAAATAGTTGAAAATAAAGTTTTAACAAGAAATGTCTCAAAAGTATTTTTTGGGGGTGGGGGCGATGACAGTTTAGATGTCTCAGACTAGTGATAGTGCTGTACTCTGGCATGAATTGCTTTCGAAAACCCGGATGAATTTTTGGGGTATGGGGCGATGACAGAGTGGATGTCTTAGACTAGTTATAGTGCTGTACTCTGGAATGAATTGCTTTCGAAAAACCGGATGAATTAGTTTAAAATAAAGTTTTAACAAGAAATGTCTTAAAAGTATTTTTTAGGGGATGGGGCGATGACAGAGTGGATGTCTTAGACTAGCTATAGTGCTGTACTCTGGCATGAATTGCTTTCGAAAACCCGGATGAATAAGTTGAAAATAAAGTGTTAACAAAAAATGTCTGAAAATTATTTTTTGGGGGTTGGAGCTATGACAGAGTGGATGTCTTATACTAGTAATAGTGCTTTACTCTGGCATGAATTGCTTTTTAAAACTCAGATGAACTAGTTGAAATAAAGTATTAACAAGAAAAGTGATAAAATTATTTTTTTGGGGGTGGGAGTTAAGCAAGTGGGGTTGTCCTATACTATCTGTAGTAATGTTCTCCGGAAAGCATGGCCCTCGAAAACCCAGAAGAAAGTGTTGAAAATAAAGTTTGAGAACTAAATGTAAGACGAGTATTTTTTGGGGGATGGGGGCGAAGACAATTGGATTGTAGCAGACTCCCGTCAGTATTGTACTCTGGCATAAATTGCTGGATGAATTAGTTGAAAATAAAGTTTTAACAAGAAATGTCTGAAAAGTTTTTTTGGGGGGGGGATGGAGCGATGACAGATTGGATGTCTCAGACTAGTGATAGTGCTGTACTGTGGTACGAATTGCTTGTGAAAAACCCAAATGAATGACTTGAAATAAAATTTTTAACAAGAAATGTCTGAATAGTATTTTTTGGGGGATGGGGCGATGACAGAGTGGATGTCTTAGACTACTTATAGTTCTTTACTATGACATGAATTGCTTTCGAAAACCAGGATGAATTAGTTGAAAATAAAGTTTTAACAAGAAATGTCTGAAAAGTATTTTTTGGGGGATGGGGGCGATGCCAGATTGGATGTCTCAGACTAGCTATAGTGCTCTACTCTGGCATGAATTGCTTTCGAAAATCTGGATGAATTAGTTGAAAATAAATTTTCAAAAATATATGTCTGAAAAGTATTTTTTGGGGGATGGGGGCGATGACATTTTAAATGTCTCAGACAAGGTATAGTACTATAATCTGGCATTAATTGCTTTCTAAAACCCGAATGAATTAGTTGAAACTAAACTTTTAACACGAAATGTCTGAAAAGTATTTTTTGGGGGTTGGGTAGATGACAGTTTGGATGTCTTAGACTAGTTATAGTGCTGTACTCTGGCATGCATTGCTTTCGAAAACCCGGATGAATTAGTTGAAAATAAAGTTTAACAAGAAATGTCTGAAAAGTATTTCTTGGGGAATGGGGCGATGACAGAGTGGATGTCTTAGACTAGTTATAGTGCTCTACTCTGGCATGAATTGCTCTCAAAAAACCGGATTAATTATTTGAAAATAAAGTTTTAACATGAAATTTCTGATAAGTATTTTTTTGGGGGATGGAGTGATGACAGATTTGATATCTCAGACTAGTCATAGTTCTGAACTGTTGTACGAATTGCTTTTGAAAGCCCCAAATAAATGACTTGAAATAAAATTTTCAACAAGAAATGTCTTAAAAGTTTTTTTTTGGGGATGGGGCGATGAGAGAGTGGATGTCTTAGACTAGTTATAGTGCTGTACTCTGGCATGAATTGCTTTCGAAAACTCGGATGAATTAGTTGAAAATAAAGTTTTAACAAGAAATGTCTGAAAAGTATTTTTGGGGGGACGGGGCGATGACAGATTGGATGTCTCAGACTAGCTATAGTGCTGTACTCTGGCATGAATTGCTTTCGAAAACCCGGATGAATTATTTGAAAATAAAGTTTTAACAAGAAATGTCTGTATAGTATTTTTTTGGGGGATGGGGCGATGACAGAGTGGATGTCTTAGACTAGTTATAGTGCTGTACTCTGGCATGAATTGCTTTCGAAAACCCGGATGAATTAGTTGAAAATAAAGTTTTAACAAGAAATGTCTGAAAAGTATTTTTTTGGGGGATGGAACGATGACAGATTGGATGTCTCAGACTAGTGATAGTGCTGTACTGTGGTACGAATTGCTTGTGAAAAACCCAAATGAATGACTTTATTTTTTTTTCTTGAATTTTTTTTTTATTGGACTAAATTCTTTTTGGACTTCGAAATTATTCAACTTTTTTTTACGTATCTTAAAATGACATGAAATATCTTTATGGCTCTAAAAATTGTACACTATGCTTGCCCAGAGACATGATGTTGCTTTCCCACTGTTACTCTATGGTCGATTTCCGACACTACCTAGTTTATTGCATGGATTTAATAAGTATTTTTTACATAGTGGAACTATAAACACATAACTAATATCTCTAAAAAGTGAAGATGAAGCATTTTAAGAAAGTATGTTCACATGATAGTGTTATTGTAGCATTGAATTCTGACAAGGAGAAGTATTTAAACTATGAAATAAGTACAAGCGGTAGCACTATCGGAAACGTATGCGTGCATTATCATGACAGTAAGGAATTGAATTTCTTTTGAGTACCAAAAAAATTCAACTCTTATGATGGCGGATATGCGAGATTGATATCTCCGGAGATGATTGCACTCAAAGAGAATGCCAACATAAAAATAATAGTTGATAAAGAGGGGCATCTTCTTGCTAGTGCTTGTGGTAACATTTTACCCAGTGTTAAACCATATCGTCAGCTTTCGGGTATTAGCATTCAAATGAAAGCAAAGACGAAAAGAAAGGCCTACTCTTCTACTAATATCATAAACCATATCCTGTCTACGTGCCGAAACTGTTACCTGTGTAAAAAAAGTGTGATAATAGACAGTGATATTGCTAGAATAGTCAAAAGGACATTTGCAGAAAATATCACTATGGAATAGATAGATGAATCGATTAAAAACGATGTACAAGTAACTGTGACTCCACTTGATCAAAATGTCAATGAATCAAATAATACCGAAAACAAAACGCACACTAACCCTGTCAGTGAAAAACATATAAATATTGTACACTGTTAAGATTAGAATAATGTTTATTCTATTTATTACAAACTAAGAGAAAACAACAGCTATAGTATAAAGAGAAAACATAATGAACCATTTTACGGAACAGATTCAAAATTTACAAAGTTGTTAATTGATATTAATAATGTGTAATAATATATATTTTTTGTATTAATATTCTACATGACATTATTTTATTAAAAGTATATTATGCCTTACATTGTTATGTTTTCATTATTTTTAGAGTTCGCAAGCATATCGAACGTATAGAATGTCTATTAAAACATTGATGATGTAAGGAAAGGAAATTACATACACCATACATTGGATAGATAGGTCACAATCTAATGACAGATACTTGGGATAGCATTGACAAAATCAAAGTATCAGGGTGAAAAAATTCTGTATCAATGTGTTTTGATAGAAATATTTGGTAACACTGCCATAATTTAGGTATCAAATTGAACAAATTCTTTATTAACATTCTTTATCGATATCATATGTCAGATACGTCAGATAACATTGACAAAATCTATCTATTAGAATGAATAAATTTTCTATCATCATCCGTTGTCGGATTTGTCATTATGAAAAAATTGTAAGTAAGTAAGTAGCAAACTCTTTCTTGAATTCAACTCTTGAATACACAATACAGATATTATAAAAAAAATTGTAATTTCCAGACTTCATTTACATGCAATAGATACCGAAAGTTCTATGACTCCTCCCCGCAATGACTTCTAAGGGTTTTATGACCCCTCCCCACAATGAATTCAGATGGTTTTAGGACTCATCTTCCTAGCCATAACTCCATTCAACCTAGAGCGAGGGTTTAAAAGTTTGATGAAGTATTTCTGTACTTAATAACTACAATAATATCTTCTATGATGATAAGACTGTATGACACAGAACTTATCGGTTTAAAAAAATCATCTTGTGGTGTTATATTTGAATGTGCTTTTTTATTATTGTCTATGGAACTCGAATAAATTGACTGTTATCATTGGATAGTGAACTATAATCTGTTTGAGTATGATAAAAGCTTGTGGATTACTACATTACGTCATATAAACAGACTGGGATTCTATGACAGAGTGATTACACCACTTAATAATACTGGTCAGGAACTGGGAAATGTCCAGGATGAAGTCAGTGGAATTTGCAGCTTTTTCGGGGTTGAAGCACTCTACGTAAAGGGCAATGTACCTACAGATAAAGTTTTAATTCAAAAGTGTGACCCTAGGATTCCACTTTTCAATCTAGAAGAGTTTAAGTGTCCTAAATTTGAAGGGGGTTATTACCGTCCTGAAGTACTATTACTATTTTTATGTAAATATGTGTTGTTGTTTTTTTCTAAAAAAAAATCTGTTAATACGTTTAAGCAATAAATATCTTAACCCGTCTTTATTCTTTAGAATAGTTCTATTCATTTCATTAAATTATGAAGAAATTGTAAGTAAGTAACAATCGCTTTCTTGAATTCGCTTCCTGGACACAATACAGATATTTAATCCAAGAAATCATGATAAAATCGCAAGTAAGTAATAAACTCTTTATTGTTTTCATCTATTGGATACACACTAAGGAAATTTCATTCCAGAAATTATGAAGGAATTGTAAATAGGCAGCAAACTCATTCTTGAAGTCACCTCTTGTATACACAATGCAGAAATTTCATTCACGAAATTGTGAAAAAATTGTAACACACACACAGAGACGACACACTCAAAGTGACGACTTACACATAGAGACAACAAACACACAGAGACGACAAACACACAGAGATGACACACATAGAGAGAAGACACACACACAGAGAGAGACGACAAACACACAGAGTCGACTCAAACACATAGAGAGACAACACACACACACAGAGAGACGACAAACACGCAGAGTCTACTCACACACAGAGAGGACAAACACACAAACACGAGAGACACAAAGAGACGACTCACACACAGAGAGGACAAACACACAGAAACGACACACACACACACACACACAGAGAGACGACACACACATAGAGACAATACAGACACAGAGACGGCAGACACACAAAGACGAAACACACACAGGGAAGAGACATACACAGAGGCGAAACACACACACACACAGAGGAGAAACATACAGAGAAGACACAAAAACAGAGACGACACACCCACAGAGACGACACACACACAGATACGAAACACACATAGAGACGACACACACAAATAGAGACACCACACACACACACACACACACACAGAGACGACACCCACACAGAGACGACACACACACACACAGAGACGACACACACAAAGTGACGACTTACACATAGAGGACACACGCACTGAGACGACAAACACACAGAGACGATAACTCTCTCACTATGACTCTGTTTGTGTGTCGTGTCTGTGCATGTGTCGTCTCAATATGTGTGTGTCATCTCTGTGGGTGTGTCGTCTCTTTGTGTGTTGTATCTGTGTGTTTTTCTCATCTCTCTCTGTGTGTGTGTGTGTGTGTTGTCCCTCTATGTGTATCGTCTCTGTGTGTTTGTCATCTCAGTGCGTGTGTCATCTCTGTGTGTAAGTCGTCACTTTGTGTGTGTCGTCTCTGTGTGTGTGTGTGTCGTCTCTGTGTTCGCGTCGTCTCTGTGCGTGTTTGTGTGTGTGTGTATGTGTGTGTGCTGTCTCTATGTGTGTGTTTCGTATCTGTGTGTGTGTCGTCTCTGTGGGTGTGTCGTCTCTGTTTTTGTGTCTTCTCTGTATGTTTGTCCTCTGTGTGTGTGTGTGTGAGTGTGTGTCGCCTCTGTGTATGTTTCGTTTCTGTGTGTGTTTCGTCTTTGTATGTCTGTCGTCTCTGTGTCTGTGTTGTCGCTCTGTGATCTCTGTGTGTGTGTGTGTGTGTGTGTGTGTGTGTGGGAGTGTGTGTGTGTGTGTGTGATAGTGTGTGTGTGGTTTTGTGATTTTGTGTGTGGGTTTTTGTGTGTGTGTGTGTGTGTGTGTGTGTGTGTGTGTGTGTGTGTGTGTGTGTGTGTGTGTGTGTGTGTGTGTGTGTGTGTGTGTGTGTGTGTGTGTGTGTGTGTGTGTGTGTGTGTGTGTGTGTGTGTGTGTGTGTGTGTGTGTGTGTGTGTGTGTGTGTGTGTGTGTGTGTGTGTGTGTGTGTGTGTGTGTGTGTGTGTGTGTGTGTGTGTGTGTGTGTGTGTGTGTGTGTGTGTGTGTGTGTGTGTGTGTGTGTGTGTGTGTGTGTGTGTGTGTGTGTGTGTGTGTGTGTGTGTGTGTGTGTGTGTGTGTGTGTGTGTGTGTGTGTGTGTGTGTGTGTGTGTGTGTGTGTGTGTGTGTGTGTGTGTGTGTGTGTGTGTGTGTGTGTGTGTGTGTGTGTGTGTGTGTGTGTGTGTGTGTGTGTGTGTGTGTGTGTGTGTGTGTGTGTGTGTGTGTGTGTGTGTGTGTGTGTGTGTGTGTGTGTGTGTGTGTGTGTGTGTGTGTGTGTGTGTGTGTGTGTGTGTGTGTGTGTGTGTGTGTGTGTGTGTGTGTGTGTGTGTGTGTGTGTGTGTGTGTGTGTGTGTGTGTGTGTGTGTGTGTGTGTGTGTGTCGTTTCTGTGTGTTTGTCCTCTCTGTGTGTGAGTCGTCTCTTTGTGTGTGTCGTCTCTGTGTGTTTGTCCTCTCTGTGTGTGAGTCGACTCTGTGTGTTTGTCGTCTCTCTGTGTGTGTGTGTCGTCTCTCTATGTGGGTGAGTCGACTCTGTGTGTTTGTCGTCTCTCTCTGTGTGTGTGTCGTCTCTCTATGTGTGTCATCTCTGTGTGTTTGTCGTCTCTGTGTGTTTGTTGTCTCTATTTGTAAGTCGTCACTTTGTGTGTGTCGTCTCTGTGTGTGTGTCGTCTCTATGTGTGTGTGTTACAATTTATTCATAATTTCTTGAATGAAATTTCTGCATTGTGTATACAAGAGGTGACTTCAAGAATGAGTTTGTTACCTATTTACAATTCCTTCATAATTTCTTGAATGAAATTTCCGTATTGTGTATCCAATAGGTGAAAACAATAAAGAGTTTATTACTTACTTGCGATTTTATCATGATTTCTTGAATTATATATCTGTATTGTGTCCAGGAAGCGAATTCAAGAAAGCGATTGTTACTTACTTACAATTTCTTCATAATTTAATGAAATGAATAGAACAAATGAAGTCTGGAAATTAAATTTTTTTTATAATATCTGTATTGTGTATTCAAGAGTTGAATTCAAGAAAGAGTTTGCTACTTACTTACTTACAATTTTTTCATAATGACAAATCCGACAATTGATGATGATAGAAAATTTATTCATTCTAATAGATAGATTTTGTCAATGTTATCTGACGTATCCGACATATGATATCGATAAAGAATGTTAATAAAGAATTTGTTCAATTTGTTGCTTAAATTATGGCTGTGCTACCAAATGTTTCTGTCAAAACACATTAATACAGAACTTTTTCACCCTGATATTTTGATCTTCCCAATGCTATCCCATGTATTTGTCATTAGATGTTGACCTATCTATCCAATGTATGGTGTATGTAATTTCCTTTCCTTAAATCTCCAATGTTTTATTAGAAATTCTAAACGATCGATATGCTAGTGTAATCTAAAAATAATGAACACATAACAATGTAATGCATAATATATTTTTAATGAAATAATGTCATGTAGAATATTAAAAACAAAAATATATATTATTATACATTATTAATATCAATGAACAACTTTGGACATTTTGAATCTGTTCCATAAAATGGTTCACTATTTTCTCTCTTGATACTATAGCTATTGTCTTCTCTTAGTTCGTAATCAGTAGAATAATCATTATTCCATTTTGACTCATACACAATTTTTATAGGTGTGTCACCGACAGGCTCAATATGCTTTTCGTCTTTTGTATTATTTGATTCATTGACTGTTTGATCAATGGCAGTAACGTTTGCTGGTACTTTGTTTTTCATCGATTCATCTTTATATTCCTTAGTGATATTTTCTGCCAATGTCCTTTTTATTTTTCTAGCAATATCCCTGTCTATTATCACACTATTTTTACACAACGTAACAGTTCCGGCACGTACACAGGATATGGTTTATGATATTAGTAGAAGAGTAGGCCTTTCTTTTCGTCTTTGCTTTCATTTGAATGCTAATACCCGAAATCTGACGATATGGTTTAACACTGGGTAACATGTTACCACAAGCACTAGCAAGAAGATGCCCCTCTTCATCAACTTTTATTTTTACGTTGGCATTCTGTTTGAGTGCAATCATCTCCGGAGATCTCAATCTCGCATATCCACCATCATAAGAGTTGATTTTTTTTGGTACTCCAAAGAAATTCAATTCCTTACTGTCATGACAATGCACGAATACGTTTCCGATTGTATTACCACTTCTACTTATTTCATAGTTTAAATACTTCTCCTTGTCAGCATTGAATGCTACAATAACACTATCATGTGAACACACTTTCTTAAAATGCTTCACCTTCACTTTTTAGAGATATTAGTTATGTGTTTATAGTTCCACTGTGTAAAAATACTTATTAAATCCATGCAATAAACTAGGTAGTGTCAGAAATCGACCATAGTAACAGTGGGAAACCCGCATCGTGTCTCTGGGCAAGCATAGAGTACAATTTTTAGAGCCATAAAGATATTTCATGTCATTTTATGATACGTAAAAACAATGTTGAATAATTTCGAAGTCCAAAAAGAACTTAGTCCAATAAAAAAAATTCAACAAAAAAAAAAAAATTTCAGACATTTCTTGTTAAAACTTTATTTTCAACTAATTCAGCCGGGTTTTCAAAAGCAATTCATGCCAGAGTACAGTACTATAACTAATCTAAGACATCCACTCTGTCATCGCCCTATCCTCCAAAAAATACTTTTTAGACATTTCTTGTTAAAAATTTTATTTCAAGTCATTCATTTGGGTTTTTCACAAGCAATTCGTACCACAGAACAGCACTATCACTAGTCTGAGACATCCAATCTGTCATCGCTCCTTCCCTCCAAAAAATACTTTTCAGACATTTCTTGTTAAAACTTTATTTTCAACTAATTCATCCGGGTTTTCGAAAGCAATTCATGCCAGAGTACAGCACTATAACTAGTCTAAGACATCCACTCTGTCATCACCCCATCCCCTAAAAAGATACTTTTCAGACATTTCTTTTTAAAAATTTTTTTTTCAACTAATTCATCCGGGTTTTCGAAAGCAATTCATGCCGGAGTACAGCACTATAACTAGTCTAAGACATCCACTCTGTCACCGCCCCATCCCCCAAAAAATACTTTTCAGACATTTCTTGTTAAAATTTTATTTTCAACTAATTCATCAGGGTTTTCGAAAGCAATTCATGCCAGAGTACAGCACTATAACTAGTCTAAGACATCCACTCTGTCATCGCCCCATCCCCCAAAAAATACTTTTCAGACATTTCTTGTTTAAAATTTTATTTCAAGTTATTCATTTGGGTTTTTCACAAGCAATTCGTACCACAGTACAGCACTATCACTAGTCTGAGACATCCACTCTGTCATCGCCCCATCCCCCAAAAAATACTTTTCAGACATTTCTTGTTAAAACTTTATTTTCAACTAATTCATCCGGGTTTTCGAAAGAAATTCATGCCAGAGTAAAGCCCTATAACTAGTCTAAGACATCCACTCTGTCATCGCCCCATCCCCCAAAAAATATTTTTCAGACATTTCTTGTTAAAAATTTAATTTTAACTAATTCATCCGGGTTTTCGAAAGCAATTCCTGCCAGAGTACAGCACTATAACTAGTTTGAGACATCCAATCTGTCATCGCCCCATCCCCACAAAAAATACTTTTCAGACATTTCTTGTTAAAACTTTATTTTCAACTAATTCATCCGGGTTTTCGAAAGCAATTCATGCCAGAGTACAGCACTATAACTAGTCTAAGACATCCACTCTGTCATCGCACCCCCCCCCCCCAAAAAAAATACTTTTCAGACATTTCTTGTTAAAACTTTATTTTCAACTAATTCATCCGGGTTTTCGAAAGCAATTCATGCCAGAGTACAGCACTATAACTATTCTAAGACATCAACTCTGTCATCGCCCCGTCCCCCCAAAAATACTTTTCAGACATTTCTTGTTTAAAATTTATTTTCAACTAATTCATACGGGTTTTCGAAAGCAATTCATGCCAGAGTACAGCACTATCACTAGTCTGAGACATCCAATCTGTCATCGCCCCATCCCCCAAAAAATACTTTTCAGATATTTCTTGTTAAAACTTTTTTTTTCAACTAATTCATCCGGGTTTTCGAAAGCAATTCATGCCAGAGTACAGCACTATAACTATTCGAAGACATCCACTTTGTCATCACCCCATCCCCCAAAAAATACTTTTCAGACATTTCTTGTTAAAAATTTTATTTCAAGTCATTCATTTGGGTTTTTCACAAGCAATTCGTACCACAGTACAGCACTATCACTAGTCTGAGACATTCAATGTGTCATCGCTCCATCCCCTAAAAAAATACTTTTCAGACATTTCTTGTTAAAACTTTATTTTCAACTAATTCATCCGGGTTTTCGAAAGCAATTCATGCCAGATTACAGCACTATAACTAGTCTAAGACATCCACTCTGTCATCGCCCCATCCCCCAAAAAAATACTTTTCAGACGTTTCTTGTTAAAACTTTATTTTCAACTAATTCATCCGGGTTTTCGAAAGCAATTCATGCCAGAGTACAGCACTATAACTAGTCTATAAGCCCTTATAATAGCATTCGAAGGAACATAAGCCATTATAATAGCATAGGAAGGAACATAGCGCTATAGAATAGCATGGGAGGGAACATAAGCCCTTAGAATAGCATGGGAGGGAACATAAGCCCTTATAATAGCATAGGAAGGAACATAAGCCCTTATAATAGCATAGGAACGAACATAGGCCCTTATAATAGCATAGGAAGGAACATAAGCCCTTATAATAGCATAGGAAGGAGCATAAGCCTACAGTATTTCAAGGACGAATAAAAAACGGATGTTGACTCGAAACACACTCTGGTTGAGTTACATAATTTCATGCATACTCCCAAAACATGTTTGACTACTTTATACCATACCAGTTTTTTAAGAAAAAAAATTGTGCACGTGAACTCCCGACGTACATTCTTATGAAATTCTTATTAATAACAAAAAAAACCTGTCTGCTTAAGTTATATAATTACGTCCATACTCTCAGAACATGTTTGACCACATTATATCATGCCAACTTAAAACAAAAAAAAATGTTTACGTCAAACTGTGTGAGGGAGTTCTGACTCTCTTTGAAAAGGTGTATAGCTTCCATAGAATTGTTTTCCTAGGGCATCCATAGAAATGGAAGGCCATGTGAGAGGATACTCACTCTCTTTGAAAAGGTGTAGGGCATCCATAGAAATGTTTTCCTAGGGCATCCATAGAAATGGTACTTAGACCTCTACTGTCGACACAACCACCCAGGTCCTGGGGGTAGGCGTTGCAAGTTATATCCTTGGGGCATATATGGTTCTTATGGAAGAAATGCTCGCATAAACTTCAGAGAGGACTGATTTGAATAGAAATTGAAAGTTCTAGTTCAATTTTAAAGAGTCAAAAGAGACCGAAGGGCAATTAGCCCCCCCTCCCACGCCCTTTTTTCCCCAAACCCATCCAATAAAAATTTTGAGATAGCCATTTTGTTAAAAATAGTTCAAACATCAGATAATGAAAACTCCAAGGTTGAAACAAACCCATTTTTTCACTTTGATGTTGTTACTTTGATACCAGTTTTGATACTTTGATGAACATTTGATTTTTTTTTAAAGTTATATTTTGAAATATGAAATTTTTAAAAACCTGAAACTTTTTGCAATCAAAAACGAACAAAAATTAATTTAAAAAAAAAAATTCCAAAAAATAGGTTATTCAAAGAAAAGTATAGGCTATTTTAAACTTAATCTCAGCAGACACAAATACCTGTTAAACTTCAAACTTAAAACGACCAGAAATTACTATTAAAGAATAAATGAAACCCAAAACGAACAGAAATTAAATAAACAATCATAGCAAAAAACATACAACATGTATTAATATAAATGAATAAATAGATGTTAAAGCGAGTAATGCTTAGATTGAATATGAAAATCAAGCTTGAAACGAAAAAAAATATTTTGCTATTGAAGTATATATGAAACTTAAAACGAACCGAAATTAAATAAACAATCAATGCAAAGAAACATACAATAGATATTAATGTAAATGAATAAATAAATTTTAAAACGAGTGAAACTTTAATTGAATATGCAGATCAAGCATGAAACGAACAAAAATCACTACAAACAACACTTTGGGTGCCGCCTCCCTCACTGTAAAAGTCTAAAACCAGCTGCGTCATTGGCGCTTTACTGAAAACCATATGCGTCTTGAACAGTCTTGGAAAGTATAAACAACATCAAATTGAATATTTGATAAATAATGATATTATTTATTGAAAAATCCATCAGTTCAAGAATTTATTTCACTGTAATTTTATTTTTATTTTCAATGCTGTAAGAGCTTGAAAAAAAAAAATATTTGTAATATAATTCGTTTTCAGTTAAGCGCCAATGACTCAGTAGGCTTTAGTTTTGTATTTACAGTTAAAGAAGAAGGCAGTTCAAAATTTTGTTTATAGTGAAATTATATCTGTTTTGAACAACTTTAGAAAGAATTAATAAATTAAACTGAATATTTGATGTATAATGATATTAATTACTAAAAGCTCATCAATTCAAAATTTTACTATGATTTTAATGTTTTATTTCAATATTAAGTACAAAAGAAAATATTTGTAATAAAATTGGTTTTCAGTAAAGCGCCAATGACGCAGTAGGTTTTATACTTTTACAGTGGATGGAGGCAATACCCAAACTCTTCTTTGTAGTGATGTTTGTTCGTTTCAAGCTTGATTAGCATATTCAATTTAAGTTCCGCTCGTTGTAACATTTATTTATTCATTTACATTAATATCTATTGTATGTTTGTTTGCTTCGATTATTTAATTTCGTTCGTTTTAAGTTTCATTTATACTTCAATCGCAGAATATTTTTTTTCGTTTTAAGATTGATTTTCATATTCAATCTAAGGATTACTCGCTTTAAGACCTATTTATTCATTTATATTATTACTTTTTGTATCTTTTTTGATGGGGCCGTTTATTTAATTTTCTGTTCATTTGGTAGTTTATTTATTCTTTAATAGTAATTTCTGGTCGTTTTGAGTTATTATTTTAGCATGCATTATTATCTGTTAATATTAATTGTATAATGGTCTTTAATTTTCATTGAAAAAATATTTTTCGGAAAGTTTTTTTTTTAATTAATCCAAAAAATGAGCCCCCTTTTCAAGTTTCTATGACCACTCTTTTATGAGAGGTGGTCGTGAAAATCTTTTTGACCCGTTTCCGGTTCTTTGTCAGGTCTAGTTTAGGGGAAACAATACTTTTTTTTTATTTCGGTATTAGGGTCCCCTTAGCCCGAGAAATACTAGGGCCGAAGTATATAAGTCTGGAGCTGTTCAGGAAATAATGTTTTTGAGCTCTTTTTGGGGCTCCATTTGTTTGAGGAACTCTCGCTGGATTTTTTTTGTACATTAGATTCCTCTGCGCTCAAGGCCTCACGGCTTTAAACTTGAAATAGATCAGGGATTCTCTGTCCCCCTACCCCTCGATCCTCCCTGCAAAATATTTGATCTTTTCGACCCTGAAAGCGATCCCACAAAAGTTTTGAGCCAACTGTACATCTAACATCGAGCAAGCCTTTCCCTGATTTTCTAGGACTATTGGTTTGATATGATCAACCCTTGGAAATAAACAAATAAGTATGTATTCGCTAGGCCTACTCTATTTCCCGGAATAGGGGCAAAATACCGTTTTTTTTTGCTGATAGAGCTTGAATTCTGTATTCAAGGATTCTCTTCTGCGCAGAATTTGATATTATTTTTTCATTAATATCACTTTCCACTTTTCTTGGGGAGGGGGGTTGCCTCTTTTTTGAAAGTAGGCTAAATTTTCTCAGGCTAGTAATTTTTGATGGGCAGATTTTTTTTTTAAGAATTTTAAAAATTCAGAGCCACCATAAAAACTCGATTCTCTTGATGCACATATGATTATCACAACTCGTTTTTTAGAATTTCAGCTATTATTACCACGTTTTACTCCTTAGTTCAAGTTCGTCACTATATTCTTGATTGACTTAGAGAGTGTTCAATGCCTTGAATGGCTTTAAAAAAACAAAACAAAAAAATCATGACCATGGCTGGGTAACGCGTAAGATAACTGGTCCACTGTTGACTGAGTATGCAGTGAACATCTTTTGTCTTATTCAATAAAAGAGTTCGTTTTCCAAATACAAAACCAACGTTAAAACTTACAATGAACAAAGTTACCATAAAAGAGAGTGGACTTGTTCTCCTCTCGTCAGCCCTCCCTCCTGCTCAAGTATTCAATGTGCTGCTGGTACTTCACTTAAGCGCCACCAGCCATTTTTGGTATTTTGCTGATAACGCCAACATGCTTTAAAATTTTGAGAATCAATGAAGTGTTTTTAGTTACCAACTGTGATTCTATGGTGTTCTAGAAAGTATTCAATATAGCGTAAGCCATCCCCTAAACAATGTGAGTGGGGGCTTAGGTGATTTCCAAACGTAAGCTCTTTATTTCTATTAAAAAAAACTTGTTCTCCTAGGCCTAATTTCTGTTCAAATTTTAGTTTCTCACGTAAATTTGGGCAGTCGTCATTTTAGGTTTCTGAAAAAACTGGTAATAGTCTTAAAGAGCAATTTGTATTCTCTGTGTTAATGTTATACTAGTGTTTTTTTTATATTATTTATTTATGTAATGTATTGTTTAAAAACTTGTTTAAAAAAAATAAACAATGTATTTTAATTAAATACTAATATGTTTGTTTAATGATCTTGTTGGGTGTTAATATTTTTTTTTTTAAGCTGAAGTTTTTTATAGGTTCTAATGTTAGGAAACACTACTACTACTACTGTTACTAACAATTTCTCGTAGTGTCAATTCGTTTGACGCCCACACTGGTGCAGAAGCTCCTATGGCATCGCAATCTGTTCAAAAGCTAACTGTTTATTTGCTCCTATGAAGTCTGAAATTCTTTCAAATTCTTTCTTATGACCTCGTCCCACCCTTATGAATGACCTAATAGGAAAACTCAATTTTTGGCAATTAGTCTTCCTTCATTAGCAAAACGTGTCCTACCACCTTAACCTTTTTTTCATTACAAACCATAAATTTAACCCACGTCCTAGCTGGTCGGTCACCCCGCCAGGAAAATCTGAAACAAACATCATGACTGCAGGAGACGATGCTCAACAAAGAAGACACGTAGGATGAATATTGTGCACATATGAATTTATCTTCCAGAAATATATCTACATCTTAAATAAGGGTATAGAGGCAGAGATGTGTTTTAAACCTTATGCCTTCGCTTCTTCCCTATTTTTAAACTGAGAAAGATTTAATTAAAGTAACTCTAACTTTGACCTTAAATTCAAATTTGGCTTGAAATCTGGCTCAAAACACGGAAACCACCTTTCCAAGTCCTACAGTCTGAGGGAAAGGGTCTCTTGTAGATCCACTCCTCATAGTTTGATCCATCAGCTTTGCGAGATATCAGAAAGCTACGAAGCCAGAGTTTTACCTTGTCCTTTTTTAGCCGAAAATTCACAAACAACCAACCTTTAGGGTTCTCACAAAGCAACCTCAAATAACTGACGATTTTCGACGTTGAAGATGGCGAAACTGGGGGGACATAGCTCGAATGAGGCAAGGAAGACATCCTATAATATTCGGTGCTGGACTCCTCTGGATCTTCGGATGAGTGGTAGATAAGGAGGTCGACTTGGAGGTCAACCGTTGCTAGATTACTGAGATCCTCCACTAGGCGTCGGAGGTTCTAAGTAAGTAATCAAGTGTTTACCCCCCCCCCCCCACAATGGCATTTCCCATTCTCTACTCCTAGACTCCACAAAAAACTGATTTTTTCCTTGTTGATTGGTATTCATATATAAACCGACTGCTTTTGCTATTTCCCCCCCTACCCCCCACCACAACAGACTCCTCCGCGTGCTACGTCCCTGATGAGGTGTCCTTTTTGTAAGAAACAGAAATAAGATAACAAAAACAAAAAATATCGTTCGATTTCCAATTCAACGTTCTTTTCAAATGTAATGCTTGGTACCGTAACAATCGCACCCCCACCATCCCCATGCCTTCTCAAGACCAGAACATAATTTGCACTTTACTGAAAACAAAATACATAAAAAATTTTTTCACTTTTTTGACTTTAACAAATAAGAAATGATTAAGACTTTACGTACTTAATATGACCATATGTATATTAAACTGTCAATAAAAATTCATTTATTTTCGAATTTTTTTTTAAGTTTAAATTATATTTTATTCTTGAGAAGGCATTGAGGCTGTCAACCCTACTCACGTTGATTTTTGCTCATTTTGAGTTTGACTCAGTTATGTATTGTAATTTATGTTAGGTTTTGGGTTTTATTTGTTTACTGATGGTCATCTGCTCATTTTTCAGTTAATAAAGCTCTTTAATTTTCTTTTACAACACTTTTTTTGTGGAATTTCTTTTGACAGTGGTCAAATATGGCTCTGAAGCATGGACGCTCCGAAAAGCGGATGAAGATTTGCTAGATGTTTTCCAGAGAAATTGCTTAAGGATTGTTCTGGGTACCCGGCTGACTGACCGTATTTCAAACAATAGGCTATACGAAAAATGTGGTTCAATACCGCTTTCTAGGTCTATAATGAAAGAAAGGTTGAGGTGGTTAGGACATGTTGTTCGGATGAAGGATGACAGATTGCCGAAGATTGTTCTTTTCGGCCAACCATCTAGGGCTAAACGGAAAGCAGGTCGTCCCCGTCTGGGTTGGGAGGACGTCATAAAAAAAGATTTGAAGGAAATGGGAACTTCGTGGGCGGGTGTAAAAAGGGAGGCTTTGAATAGATTGGGGTAGAGGAGGAGCGTGCGTAGCTGTGTTGGCCTCAGGCGGCTTGGTGCTGCGATGAGTTGTTAGTAGTAGTAGTAGATGGTCATTTGTGGTAGTTTTACACTTGGAAAATTATTTGACTTAATTCTGCTCATTTTTCAGTTAATAAAGCTCTTTAATTTTCTTTTACAACACTTTTTTTGTGGAATTTCTTTTAGATTAATTTCTGTTCGTTTTTATTGACATAGTCTTTTTCATAGGAAAAAATAATAAAGAATAGCACTGTTTAGTTTAGTTTTATACCTCCTCAAGTTGACCTGAAAATAAAAGTTATTACAATTCCTAAAAATTCTATCTTACTCTTTGATAACCTGAATTCATTCAGACTCTTTTGATTTATTTAAATTGTAAGAGAAGAAGTAGTAGGCCTCATAGTAATAGCCCTGAAAGTTTCAACTTGATAGTCCTAGTCGTTCTCGAGATATTGCTAAGGTGTCTTATTGGCAACCTTGCACAAACTGCCTTTTGACTTAGTTTTAAAGCAACGTTTAATTTTGAATTATAATAGGTAAATTACCTAACTGTGGCGGTTGATACATCCAATATCCCTGAAGACATCGCTACTGGAGTGTTCTGCTATGTTGAACACAGTGGTTGTCTAAAAATTTTGTTTGGATGTGTTTGGAAAATGAATGGGCTTGGAGACTGCTCGCCCTCCACTCACTTTTCACTTTTAAAAAGGACAATAGAAACTTTAATTTCCAATCGAATTACCTCCTTTAAAATTTTCTATGATATTTCTAGCTATTATAGAGTCATCTTCTCGGTAGGGGCCTCTCCCAGGCCACTCAGCGTGTCTTCAGGTAGCTAATAGGGGACCATCCTACAAATACATATAGGTTACCTCCATTGGCAGGTAGGTAGGTAGGTACAGGTTTATTTATACAGGTTTATATGTATATAGGTTACCTCCATTGGCAGGTAGGTAGGTAGGTACAGGTTTATTTATACATCAGTGTCGTAGCACTTGCTAAATTACACAGATTTTAACAAACTAAAAAAAAAACAAAAAAAAAACAACTGGTAAAAATATCAGCTCTTTTTATATATTTTGGTAAAAACGGCACGAAAGAATCTTCATGCCTTCGAGTGCGACACATTGGTGGTAACAGTTTATGTTGGGTCCGTGTCTTCATATTGATAAGGGCATCAGGGGGTAGTATGAATCTATGGTGTTTGTTGTTTAATAGGAATATACCAAAATTCATTATCAATTTATCTCTTCTTTCGGACAACGATGGTAGGTCAATTGTTCTAAGTCCTTTTTCATAGTTAATGTAGTCCCTGTCAAGAATCACTTTAGCTGTGCGTTTTTGTACATTTTCCAGCATTTCAAATAAGGATTGTGAGTTTTGCACTGCAGGACCCCACACTGGACAGGCATATTCTAGGTGAGGGCAGACATAGGTCACGAAGGCAGTTCTTAACTGGTCTCTGGAAAAAACAAAACGTTTCATTATAATAATGGTTTGAAGGGCACTATATATATATGCTTTCGATGCCACTGATTTCACATGGGTGTTGAATTTGCAGTCCGATGATAATATTACACCTAGTAATTTGGCACTGTTGGACAGGGGAAACAGAGAGTTTGGGATATCAAGATCACGCTTTAGAGGGTTAAACCGAATGCCACACCAACCAAAAATAACGAATCTGGATTTCTGACCGCACCTTAGAGCTAGTTGAATGGAAGTGTCCCCTCGTAGGTGGTACAAAAAAACCCTTAAAAGCAGCCTGAAGAAGCAGTTCAACTATCTGTCCAGCAGGACCGAGAACAATAAAAGTACTGAAAATGAGCTCGAGCATGCAAGAACATCATAATAGCAAGAACATGTTTGAACTGCTAAAAGAAGCAACAGGAATAGCCCCTTCAACATCTAATACGCTGAAAGACAAGTACGGGGAAATCATCCGGTCCGAAGAAGGTCAATTGGAACGCAGGCGAGAACACTTTTCTGAGCTACTGAACCCCGTCAAATCCTCATGGGATCTGCCTCCTTTCTCGGGTACTGCTAGGGAGCCTTACAATATAAATCTGGACCCAAAGAATATCGCAGAAGCACTAAAAGTGCCTAAGTAAATGAAGAGTAACAAAACCCCAAGAGAGGATGGAATTCCTTCTGAAATGGATAAGGATTCACCAACCCTATTATGCCGCCTAAGCGACTTGTTTTTACAGTTCTGGACGACAAAGACTTTCCAAAGGACTGGAAAGTATCAGTCCTCGTTCCAGTCTACAAAAAGGGGACAAGAATGTTTGCGGAAATTAAAGAGGGTTTCCTGAATTGACCATGCAATGAAAATCTTCTGTGTCATTCTCTTGAATATATTTAAAGAGGTGAGTGACAAGCTAATCTGTCATGTACAGGTAGACTTCATACCTGGGAGTGGCTGTCTAGAGGAGATACTTACGATCCGGCTCCTTCAGCAACAGCATAACAGGTATCACCTGCCATTACTGATTACTTTCAATGATTTCATTACTAATTTTGATTCTCTTGTCAGAGTAGAACTATGGAGGATTATGGCAGAAGATGGAGCGCCACAGGACCTCGTCGACATACTCCGTAGTGATACATGGATACTGAGACCTGTGTCCGCATCTCCAGTAACAAACTACCATTTTTGCTTTTGAGTCTGGTTTCAAGCAGTGTTGCCCCCTATCGCCCACAGTATTCTACTATGTGATAGACTGGTTAATGAATAATGCCCTGTTCAACCACAAGAGAGTTGTGTAAGATCAACAAGACGGATTTCCTCAATCCCTGACAGACTTGGATTTTACATATGATGTTGCCTTGTTGGAAACCACATCCGATGGCTTAAAAGACATGATTGATCATGTTTCCGAGACTTTGAGAGAGAGAGAGAGAAATAATTTATTAACCAAAATAGCGCCTACTTTATTTTTCAATAATCATCGGGGAAACCCATTGGGCTGTATATGACGGATGTTTCCATCCTTATAATCTACTATTATATATTCACACTTCACCTATAAATCAAAATCACAAAAAAGTAGTGAAAATATAACAACTTTTAACTATTAGCACGAGTAGGGAGGGGGTGCCAGCCCTAAACTAACAAGATTACAGCCAATCAGAGGGCTACAACACTAAACTAGCAAGATCACTTGCCTCTTTCTAGGTCAATCAACGGTTAGAAATACTGGGCTAACAAGGTGACATCACCAGACTCCCAGGATATTTCAGCAATGAATTTACGTAAATGTTATATCACAATTTGTTTACGCTTCAAGGTTAAGGGATGATGTGTAATTAATACAGACATGAATTACGTTGAACTTATTGTGTACTTCGATTGTGTAAGAATTCATGACAGAAAAATCAATAGGCTTCATAGGAATTTAAAATGTATCTGTGCACAGTTGCCAGAACAAAAGAAAACGTGAAACTCTATGGTCGCTATAATAGACATCTGCATAATATGAGATGCGGGTTATATAAAATAATGTTTTTGACAATGGAGTGTGCTAAAAAGTTGAAAGTAATAGAGTCATTGGTGTCAAGATGGCCTTATGAAATAACCTAGCTTTACTTATCGACTGTGTTCTGTATATTACAAAAGTACCATTCAATCAGTGTTGTCAATATAAAAACTTGATACTAATAAAGATGTAGATGTCAAGAAAAGAATTTTAATGAAGAAATTCAGAACAATCCTTAGAAATCCTTAGAAATCAACTAGTGAGACGATTATGAGTATGAACCATCAACGACTGCAACCACCAAGGACCTCAACCACGAAGGTCCTATCTCCCAATCCTCCAAGGGCCCCCCCCCCTCAAACTTTTTGGGCACATCCCCCACATTTTTATACTTTTTTGAAGTTTATTTTTTGAACTTTTTTTTTATTTTTAACATGATAATTTTATTTAAACTTTTTCTTACATGTCTTATAATGACAAAAATATACTTAAAGTATAAAAAATTCACATTTAAGCTAGATTTCTTAACGTATGTAGATGTTGGTTGTCTAAAACCTGTGATTTGGGGTGCATGGTTTACAATTTCGCACTTTTCTGACTTAGGTTTCTTAGCCTGTCCAAGGAGCGTGTTGTCTGAAATCTATTATTTGGGGTGTTTGGTTTAATAATTTAGACATATCTTAGCTAGGTTTCTTAACCTTTCGTAGATGTGTGTGTTGCAAGAAACTCATGATTCGGAATGTCTAGTTTGTTATTTTGGACTTTTCTGAGCTAGATTTCCTAACCTTTCGTAGGTGTATGTCTGGTTTTATTAATAATATTTGATCTTTTAATAAAGCTAGGTTTTAATTTTCAGAAATAAGAACATCCATGCTTAAAATGCAACTGATTTTATTAATAGTATTTGATTTCCTTTAATAATTGGGTACATTTTTGCATATTTTTTAATAAAGTCGGGTTTTAGTTTTCAGAAATATGAACATCCCAGTATAAAATACATCTGATTTTAATATTAACATTTTCTTAGCTAGGTTTCTTTGCCTGTCATAGGAATGTGTTGTCTGAAATCTATGATTTAAGATGTTTGGTTTACTTTTTTAGACATTTCTTAGCTAGGTTTCTTAACCTTTCGTAGACGTGAGTTGCATGAAACTCATGATTTGGGTCGTTTGGTTTGCTATTTTGGACGGATTTGAACCGTCAAGGACCGCAAGCACCAATGACCACAACATCCAAGGGTTCCCTCTCCTTAACCTCCTAGGGGCCCCTTTCTCCAACTTTTTTGGGGAGACCCCCACAATTTTCAATGTAGAGGCTCCATTAAGAGCTATGAATGTATAAGAAAAAAGTTATCAGAACGTCATTTCAGACCTCATTTTTTGGGAACTTAGACAAGTGGATTCTTTGAACATCCAATTCTGAAACTTTTTTGCATAGCATTATGAAATATGAAAATTTATAATGATATCTTTCTAAAAGCCCCCCCCCCGTGGCCTAAAATGTTAATTCTATGACCTTTTAATATTCTCACTACTCAAAGGTCCAAATGCAAGAACATTTACTTGAATTTCATTTATTCTACACACTACTATCTAAAATTTTATCATGATAGTCGCCGGAAATTTCTGTGTCTTTTTACGCTTCCTGCATTTATAAAGATATGTTTTCCGTCTACAATCTCTGGATATCAAATTGTACTTCGTGTGTCTACACCAATAGCATCTTACATCTTTGACGATCTCGTCAGGATTAACGGGATAATATTCCAATTTTGGCTTCGTTATGGAGTTCTAAAAGTACAAGTTTTATTAATAACATTGAATTTTTTAAAAAAGTTGGATTTTAATCTTCAGAAATATGAACATCACACTTTAATAAACATCAGATTTTATTAATAACATTGATTTTTTTAATAAAGTTGGGTTTGATCCAAGGTCTCATTGGGAACATTTTTGCATATTTTTGTTTAATAAAGCTGAATTTTAATTTTCAGGAATATGAACATCACAGTTTAAAAAACATCTGATTTTATTAATAACGTTGATTTTTTTTAAAATAAAGTTGGGTTTGATCCAATGCCTCATTGGGAACATTTTTGCATATTTTTTTAATAAAGTGTGGTTTTACTTTTCAGAAATATGCACATCACGGTTTAAAATACATCTGATTTTATTAATAACAATTGATTTTTTTAATAAAGTTGGATTTTAATTTTAAGAAATATGAACATCACAGTTTGAAAAACATCTGATTTTATTAATAATATTGATTTTTTAATAAAGTTTTTTTTCATTGAAATGCACCTTTTCAATATAATTTTTGTCTCTAAAATGCATCTATTGTTAAAATAATTTGGATATTGTTTTCGTATGTAATAGTCAATCTGGTGGATATGGTTTAACCTTTACTAACATTTTTCCAAGGGGGGGCCACCACTGTTTATCGACATTAAATTATTAAGAAGGCTATTTTATTTAAATACACATTTACATTATAATTTTTTGTGTCTAAAATTCATCTATTATTAAAATGATTTGAATATTGGTCTCGTATGTAATAGTCAATCTGGTTGATATGGATTATCCTTTACTAACATTTTTTTACCCACCGAACTGTTTGAACATAAGAAAAGTATAGAAAACCTATTTTCTATTTCTGTATCGATCAGTTTCTCAGTCACCATCTTTAATCATTCTTGAACAATACTGAAGAAAAAAACCACTGTTTATCGACACAAAATTATTAAGAAGGCTATTTTTTCATTGAAATGCACCTTTTCAATATAATTTTCATGTCTAAAATTCATCTATCCTTAAAATGATTTGAATATTGTTCTCGTATGTAATAGTCAATCTGGTGGATATGGATTACCCTTTACTAACATTTTTCCTAGGGCCAAATATTGGGTACATTTTTGCATATTTTCTAATAAAGTGTGGTTTTAATTTTCAAAAATATGTACATCCCAGTTTAAAATACATCTGATTTTATTAATAACAACTGATTTTTTTTTATAAAGTTGGATTTTAATTTTCAGAAATATGATCATCGCAGTTTAAAAAATTTTCCAATTTTGTTAAAACCATTGATTTTTTTAATAAAGTTGGTTTTTTTTACTTGAAATGCACCTTTTCACTATAATTTTCGTCTCTAAAAGCCATCTATTATTAAAATGATCTGAATAGTGTTCTCATATGTAATATTCAATCTGGTGGATATGGTTTACCCTTTACTAACATTTTTCCAAGGGGGGGCACCACTGTTTATCTACATTAAATTATTAAGAAGGCTATTTTTTCTTTGAATTACCCATTTATATTATAATTTTTGTGTCTAAAATTCATCTATTATTAAAACGATTTAAATATTGGTCTCCTATTTAATAGTCAATCTAGTGGATATGGATTACCCTTTACTAACATTTTCTCCCACCGAACTCTTTGAACCTAATAACCTTATAGAATTACAAAATTATATTTCTGTATCGATCAATTTCTAAGTCACCATCTTTAATCATTCTTAAACAATACTGAAGAAAAAAACCCACTGTTTATCGACATTGAATTATTAAGCAGGCTATTTTTTCACTGAAACGCCATTTCAATGAAAAAATAGTCTTCTTAATAATTTAATGTTAATAAACAGTGTTTTTATCAGTATTGTTTAAGAATGATTAAAGATGGTAACTGAGAAATTGATCGATACTGAAATAGAAATTGGTTTTCTATGCTTTTCTTATGTTCAAACAGTTCGGTGGGAAAAAATGTTAGTAAATGGTAATCCATATCCACCAAATTGGCTATTACATACGAGACCAATATATAAATCTTTTTAATAATTGATGAAATTTAGACAAAAAAATTATAATGTAAAGGTGTATTTCGGAAAAAAATTGGGGGGGCCTTTGGCCCTTGAAAGAATGTCAGTAAAGGTTAGTGCATATAAACCAGCGATAATCTATCCTACTACAAATATTTAAATCTATTTAAAATATTGTATTAAATTTATAGACGAAAAGTATATATAACAGGTTCACTATAATTAAAAAATAGAAGACTTAATAATTTATTTTCGATACAAAGTGTTTATTTTATCCGGTATATATTTTATTAATGATTAAATATGGTAATTGAGAAATTGATCGATACAGAAATAGAAATTGGATTTTCTATACTTTTCTTATGTTCAAACAGTTCGGTGGGGGAAAAACGTTAGTAAAGTGCTGAAAAAATATTATTCCAAATATTATTCCATATCCGCCAAATTGACTATTACATACGAGAAAAAGCCTTCTTAATAATTTAATGTCGATAATCAGTGGCGGCCCCCCTTGGGAAAATGTTATTAAAGGGTAGATCATATCCACCAGATTGACTATTACATACGAGACCAATATTCAAATCATTTTAATAAGGGATGAATTTTAGAGACGAAAATTATATTGAAAAGGTGCATTTCAATGAAAAAACAAATTTTTATTAAAAAAAATCAATGCTATTAATAAAATCGGATGTTTTTTATACTGTGATGATCATATATCTGAAAATTAAAATCCAACTTTATTAAGAAAATCAATTGTTATTAATAAAATCAGATATATTTTAAACTGGGATGTGCATGCTTCTGAAAAGTATAACCACACTTTACTAAAAAATATGCAAAAATGTACCCCATGTTTGGCCCTTGGAAAAATGTTAGTAGAGGGTAATCGATATCCACCAATTTGACTTTTATATACGAGAACAATATTCAAATCTTTTTAATGATAGATGAATCTTAGACACGAAAATTATATTGAAAAGATGCATTTCAATGAAAATATAGCCTTTTTAATAATTTAATGTCGATAAACAGTGGTTTTTTCTTCAGTGTTGTTTAAGAATGATTAAGGATGGTGACTGAGAAATTGCTCGATACAGGAATAAAAAATGGTTTCCTATACTTTTCTTATGTTAAAACAGTTCGCTGTGAAAAAAATGTTAGTGAAGTGTAATCCATATCCACCAAATTGATTATTACATACGAGACCAATATTCAAATCATTTTAATAATGGATTAATTTTAGATAAAAATTACAATGTAAATATTTATTTCAGAAGAAAAATTGAGGGGGGGGGATGATTTGACCCTTGGAAAAATGTTAGAAAAGGATAATCCATATCCACCAGATTGACTATTACATACGAGACGAATATTCCAATCATTTTAATAAGAGATGAATTTTAGACACAAAAATTATAATGTAAATGTGTATTTCAAAGAAAAAATAGCCTTCTTAATAATTAAATGTCGAAAAACAGTAGTGGCCCCCTTGGAAAAATGTTATTAAGGGGTAAACCATATCCACTAGATTGACTATTACATACGAGAACAATATTCAAATCATTTTAATAATAGATCAATTTTAGACACGAAAATTATATTGAAAAGGTGTATTTCAATGAAAAACACCCACTTTATTAAAGAAATCAATGTTATAAATAAAATAAGATGTTTTTTAAATTGTGATGTTCATATTTCTGAAAATTAAAATCCAACTTTATTAAAAAAAATCAATTGTTATTAATAAAATCAGATGTATTTTGGTCCGTGATGTGCATATTTCTGAAAAGTAAAACCACACTTTATTAAAAAATATGCAAAATGTACCCAGTGTGGCCATGGATCAAACCCAACTTAAAAAAAAAATTATTAATAAAATCAGATGCTTTTTAAACTGTGATATTCACATTCCTGAAAATTAAAATTCAGCTTTATTAAAAAAAAATATACAAAAATGTACCCGATAAGAACTTGGATCAAATCCAACTTTATAAAAAAATCAATGTTATTAATACAATCTGATGTTTTTCAAAGTGTGATGTTCATATTTCTGAAGATTAAAATCCCACTTTATTAAAATCAAATGTTATTAATAAAACTTCTGCTTTCAGAACTCCATAACGAAGCCAAAATTGGAATATTATCCCGTTAATCCTGAGGAGATCGTCAAAGATGTAAGATGCTGTTAGTGTAGGCACACGAAGCACAATTTGATATCCAGAAATTGGAGACAAAAAAAAAATCTTTTTATAAATGCAGGAAGTGTAAAAAGACACAGAAATTTTGCGGCGACTATCATGATAAAATTTTAGATATTAGTATGTAGAATAAATGAAATTCAAGTACATGTTCTTGCGTTTGGACCTTTGAGTAGTGAGAATATTAAAAGGTCACAGAATTAATATTTTGGCCACGGGGGGGGGGGCGTCCTAAAAAAAGTTGGAGGAAGGGGCCCCTAGGAGGTTGGGGAGAGGGGGTCCTTGGAGGTTGAGTTCATTGGTGCTTTTGGTCCTTGATGGTTCAAATCCGTCCAAAATAGCAAACTAGACAACCCAAATCATAAGTTTCGGTTAATACACATCTACGATAGGTTAAGAAATCTAGCTAAGAAAAGTCTAAAATAGTAAACCAAACCACTCAAATCATAGATTTCAGACAACACACTCCTATGACAGGCTAAGAAACCTAGCTAAGAAAATGTTATGAATAGAATCAGATTTATTTTAAACTGGGATGTTCATATTTCTGAAAACTAAAACCCTACATTACTAAAAAAAATATGCAATAATGTACCCAATTATTAAAAGAAATCAAATATTATTAATAAAATCAGATTTATTTTAAACTTTGATGTTCTTATTTCTGAAAATTAACAATAACCCAATTTGATTACAAAAATCAAATATTATTGATAAAACCAGACATACACCTACGAAAGGTTAGGAAATCTAGCTCAGAAAAGTCCAAAATAAAAAACTATACATCCCAAATCATGAGTTTCAAGCAACACACACATCTACGAAGGGTTAAGAAACCTAGCTAAGAAAAGTCTAAAATAGTAAACCAAACATCCCAAATCATAGATTTCAGACAACACACTCCTATGACAGGTTAAGAAACCTAGGTCAGAAAAGTGTGAAATAGTAAACCATGGACCCAAATCATAGGTTTCAGACAACAAACATCTACATACGTTAAGAAATCTAGCTTAAAAATGAATTTTTTATGCTTCAAGTATGTTTTATGTCATTCTAAGACATGTAAAAAAGTTGAAATAGAATTATCATGTTAAAAAATAAAAAAAAGTTCAAAAAATAAACTTCAAAAAAGTATTAAAATGTGGGGAATGGGCCCAAAAATTTGGAGTGGTGGGGGCCATTGAGGATGGGGAGAGAGGACCTTGGTGGTTGAGGTCCTTTGTGGTTGCAGGCCTTGATTTTTCATACTCATAATCGGCTCACTAGTTATTTTCTAAGGACTTCTAAGGATTGTTCTGAATTTCTTCATTAAAATTCTTTTCTTGGCATCTTCATCTTTATTAGTATCAACTTTTTATATTGAAAACACTGCTGAAATGGTACTTGTGTAATATACAGAAAATAGTCGGGAAGTAAAGTTAGGTTAATTCACAATTTCATCTTGAAACCAATGGTTCTATTACTTTCAACTTCTTAGCAACTTTTTACTCCATTGCCAAAAACAATATTTTATATCGCCCACATCCCATATTGTGTACATGTCCATTATAGCGACCACAGAGTTTCAAGTTTTCCTTTGTTCTGGAAACTGTGCACAGATACATTTTAAATTTCTGTGAAGCCTATTGATTCTTCTGTTATGAATTCTTATGTTATGAAGTAAGTACACAATAAGTTCAACGTAATTCATGTCTGTATTAATTACACATCATCCCTTAACCTTAAAGAGTAAACAAATTGAGATATAACATCTACGTAAATTCATTGCTGAAATTTCTTGGGAGTCTGGCGATGTCACCTTGTTAGCCCAGTATTTCTAACTGTTGATTGACCTAGAAAGAGGCAAGTGATCTTGCTAGTTTAGTTTTTTAGCCCTCTGATTGGCTGTAATCTTGTTAGTTCAGGGCTGGCATCCCCCCTCCCTACTAGCACGCACTATTAAACAATATCGTCGATAAATCATAAACGACGTGGAAACGAATTATAGGGAAACATACTTAATTCAACTTAAATTAGCCACAAGGTAACGGTTCAACCCCCTCTTGAACTGGCTAACATTATCTGTAACCCTTATACCCTCAGGGAGTGAATTTCAAAACTGCGGTCCTACAAAACACAAAAATAACGATCTGCGTTGAATACTCCAAGCCTCAGACACTATCTCTGAAGAATACCTAGTTTCATAGCAATGACAAAACGAGTTACACTTAAAAATTTCCCAAAAATATTCCGGTGAATAACTATTCAAACATTGACAACATAAACATAACCATCAAACATAACCAACAACCATCAAACAACAAACAAAATAACCAACATCCAACAAACATCAAACATAACCAAAAAACATAACCAACATAACCATCAAACAACAGCCAACAAATCTAACCATCAACAAACAGAACCAACAAACATCAAACATAACATAACCAACATCAAACATAACCATCAACAAACAACAACCAACAAACATAATCAAAAACAAACAAAACCATCAAGCAGCATCCAGCAAATATAACCAACAAACATAACCATCATAACTAATAAGTTGTATCCCCTCAAAACAGTATTGGATTTCAAAGTCACGGATAAGAAAATTAACATTGAGTTTCAAAGGCAGCCCTCTGACGTCACGCGACACACCTGTACAATGCGGTCAACTGTTTCTAGGGGACGGGTAGCAAGATTTACAGGTGTTTCAACTACTTGGAATGTGGTCGGTATAATAGAGAATTCTAAATGGAGCCCCTCAAACCTGTTTCTAGGCGAAATTCCCGCCCAGGCAAGATTTGGCATGTCCTGGCCAGATTAGGCATGTCCAGGCAAGATTATGCAGGTGCAGGCTAGATTCGGCATGTCTAGCCAAGATTTCAAGGACACACCCTCTTCCCTGTTACTAGGCAAATTGTGTTTCTAGGCAAAAACATGTCTAGACATACTCCCAGGTGGCTGAAATCCACGTATTGTTACTAGGCAAAATTCCCAGGTGCTAGAAATCCCCTACGATGTTTTTCTATTCAAAATTCCCGTATGATTGAAATCCCCTACGACGTTTTTCCAGACATGTCCCCAGCTAGCAAAACTCCTCCACGCTGTTACTAGACAAAATTTCCAGGTGGCTGAAATCCCCTACGATGTTTTTCCAGACAAACTCGCAGCCAGCGAAACTCCCCCAGGTTGTTTCTAGACAAAATTCCCAGGTGATTGAAATCCCCTGCGAAGCTTTTCTATTAAAAGCCATAGAGAACTTCCCCCTCCAAAGTATGCTATATATAGGCCGGATAAAGACATTTCCTTATCAGTCTCTTTCAAAAGGTTGTCAAGTAAACAAGTATCTGAAACAATGGATAATACCTACAATTATGTAAGTGCCTATCTCTCTATAGTTACCCCCCCCCCCAAAAAAAAAAGAAAAATCTTTATACTTTGCTTTGTTTCAAACACACTCTTTTTCCTACTGTGTAACCCCCCCCCCCTCTTCCCACTTTTCATTACCATTTAATTCTTTCGGAAAAGGATTATTTTACTGAAAAGTGTCTTTTCTCCTTCATCTGTTAAAACCAGCAAAATCATTTCGTGCTCAAAATCATTGTCTAAATTAACCAAAAAATATGTGAATACGTCTCAAAAGGGGTGGTGGTATTGTAAACAAATCTTTTCGCACGATCCTTGTCTAAATTAACAAAACAAGGGTGCTATTCCAACCACAAGGAAGGGTTATTGTTAAGCTTATGGCTTCGCATAATTCTAGACGGTCTGAAAAAGGGATGAATTTCCCACAAAATTAATGCGTAATAGAGATATTTTAGGACGGGGAAATTATGTGAAAGGCGGGGGGATACTAACAGCTCTTTAGAGTGCACTACTTTAGGTACATCTTGAAATGACTTGCGGGAAAACGAGAGCCATTATTCTTTTTTCTAACTTTACTATTGCCTATTATTTAATTCTATACCTTTCTTTCGAAAAAGTTTCTTTTATATTCGCAGGGGGAGCGTGAAAACTAAGGTTTTTAACTTTGATATACAAGGCTAGAAGGCAATGTCTTTAATTTAGGGGGGTTGGTAAAATTAGACTTGTTTCTCTTGTACTCTAAACAAAGACATCTATTATTAACAAAGTGGAAGGGTTGGTTTTGCAGTCAATTATACCTTATGAGGGTGATATTCTATTATCAAGTGGATTTGATGAAGGCAAAGACTTCCTTTATGAAGAGAAATAACGGTTTAGTTAAATCTCTGCGTAAAATAGTTATTAAAATAGATACAGAGAGGTGAGAAGATTTTTCTAAATGGTAAAAACAAGAACATTATGTCTCTCCCCCTTAAAAAGGTCACATGCAAGCCTAGGTTACTGATAAATTATTGTCTAGCATTTTCCCTTTGAACGCACAATTTATTACAAGAACTTTTCGTACTTTAGTACTTTTTGTCATGTTGAAATGGTTTAGGTTGAGGAAAAACAAGACCTATTTTCTCGTTTATTCTCGGGTTATTAAAGTTGGATTTATTCTTTTTCTACTGCATTTAAACATTTCTAACTTTATTATTGTCTATTATAGGGAGAATAAAATATTCCCTTTCTTCATCGTACATGAGTTATTAGTTGATGTTTTACCATTTGGCAGTGGAGTTCTATCCGGGCCCTAGAGTAGAGGTCTAAGTACCATTTTGCTTGCAGGTATAGGAATTCCCATACTATTTGCTTGATGCTCTACACCTTTTCAAAGAGAGTCAGTACTCCCTCACATCGTATACACTACAGTTTGACAGGCACGTTGTAAAAAGTGAGACGTACGAGCGAGGATTCCCCACTGTTGCTAGCGAAAAACCCGTGTGGATGATTTGAAATAAAAAATTTTAACAAGAAATCTCTGAAAAAATATTTTTCGGGGAATAGGTTGATGGCAGAAGGATCTCTTATAGTACTTATAGTATGATAGTGGGTGGCGAGTTGCTAGCGAAAAACCCGTGTGGATGACTTGAAATAAAATTTTTTAACAAGAAATCTCTGACCGTGTGGATGACTTGAAATAAAAAAATTTTAACAAGAAATCTCTGAAAAAATATTTTTTTTTGGGGGGGGATGGTTTCATGGCAGAAGGATCTCTTAGAGTAGTTATAGTGTGATAGTGGGGGGTGAGTTGCTAGCGAAAAACCCGTGTGGATGACTTGAAATAAAAATTTTTAACAAGAAATCACTGAAAAAATATTTTCGGGAGGATGGGTTGCTAGCAGAAGCATATCTGAGATGAGTTATAGTGTGATAGTGGAGGGCGAGTTGCTAGTGAAAAACCCGTTTGGATGGCATGAAATAAAATGTTCTAACAGGACAACTCTGAAAAAATATTTTCGGGGGGATGGGTTGATTGCAGAAGGATCTCTTAGAGTAGTTATAGTGTGATAGTGGAGGGGCGAGTTGCTAGCGAAAAACCCATGTGGATGACTTAAAATTAATTATTTTAACAGGAAATCTCTGAAAAAATATTTTTGAGGGGATGGGTTGATGGCAGAAGGATCTCTTAGAGTAGTTATAGTGCACGCGTGGAGGGCGAGTTGCTAGCGAAAAACCCGTGTGGATGACTTGAAATAAAAATTTTAACAAGAAATCTCTGAAAATATATTTTTGGGGTGATGGGTTGATGGCAGAAGGATCTCTTAGAGTAGTTATAGTGTGATAGTGGGGGGCGAGGTGCGAGCGAAAAACCCGTATGGATGACTTGAAATACAAATTTTTTACAAGAAATCTCTGAAAAAATATTTTTGGGGGGATGGGTTGATGGCAGAAGGATCTCTTGAGTAGTTATAGTGTGATAGTGGGGGGTGAGTTGCTAGCGAAAAACCCGTGTGGATGACTTGAAATACAATTTTTTAACAAGAAAACTCTGAAAAAATATTTTTGGGGGATGGGTTGATGGCAGAAGGATCTCTTAGAGTAGATATAGTTCGATAGTGGAGGGCGAGATGCTAGCGAAAAAATCGTGTTGATGACTTGAAATAAAAATTTTAAACATGAAATCTCTGAAAAAATATGTTTGGGCGAATGGATTGATGGCAGAAGGATCTCTTAGAGTAGTTATAGTGAGATCGTGGGTGGGGAGTTGCTACCGAAAAACCCGTGTGGATGACTTGAAATAAATTTTTTTTAACAAGAAATCTCTGGAAAAATATTTTTGGGGGGATAGGTTGATGGCAGAAGGATCTCTTAGAGTAGTTATAGTGTGATAGTGGGGGGCGAGTTGCTAGTAAAAAACCCGTGTGAATGGCTTGAAATAAAATTCTTTAATAAGAAATCTCTGAAAAGTGTTCTTGAGGGAGATGGCTTGATGGCAGAAGGATGTCTTAGCGTAGTGTTAGTTTAATAGTGGGGGCGAATTGCTAGCGAAAATACCAAATGAAACTCAGTTTTTGACCGTAAACTCTAGTTTTTTGTAAGAAAATTATGTAAAATACAATTCTCTGGTTCAAATGTGAAACTTAAGTCTATTTTTGGATCGACAAATAAAACTATTTCCGTAAAATCTGAGCTAATAAGGGTTTTTTGACCGTAAACCCTAGTTTTTGTAAGAAAATTATGGAAAATACAATTCGTTGGCTCATAGGTGAAACTTAAGTCCAGTTATGGATCGAAAAAATAAACTATTTCTGTAAAATTTGAGCTAATAAGGGTTTTTTGACCGTAAACTCTAGTTTCCTGTAAGAAAATTATGGAGAATACAATTCTCTGGTTCAAATGTGAAACCTAAGTCCATTTTGGATCGAAAAATAAAACTATATCCGTAAAATCTGAGCTATTAATGGTTTTTGACCGTAAACACTAGTTTTTTTGTAAGAAAATTATGGAAAATACAATTCGTTGGCTCATAGGTGAAACTAAAGTCTAGTTTTGGATTGAAAAAAAAACTATTTCTGTAAAATCTGAGCTAATAAGGGTTTTTGACGGTAAACTCTAGTTTATTGTAAGAAAATTATGGAAAATACAATTCTCTGGTTCAAACTTGAAACATAAGTATATTTTTGGATCAAAAAAAAAACTATTTAAGAAAAATATGAGGTAATAGGGGGTTTCGGCCGTAAACTCAAGTTTATTTGTAAGAAAATAATGGAGAACAAAATTCTCTGGCTTAAATGTGAAACTTAAGTCCAGTAATGGATTGAAAAATAAATATTTCTGTAAAATCTGAGCTAATAAGGGCTTTTTGACTGTAAACTCTAGTTTCCTGTAAGAAAATTATGGAAAATACAATTCTCTCGTTCAAATGTGAAACTTAGGTTTAGTTTGGATAGAAAAATAAAACTTTTTCCGTAAATCTAAGCTAATAAGGGTTTTTGACAGTAAACTCTAGTTTTTTGTAAGAAAATTATGGAAAATACAATTCGTTGGCCATAGATGAAACTTAAGTCCAGTTATGGATCGAAAAATAAACTATTTCTGTAAAATCTGAGCTAATAAGGGATTTTGGCCTTAAACTCTAGTTTTTTGTAAGAAAATTATGGAAAATACACTTCTCTGGTTCAAATGTGAAACTTAAGTCTATTTTTGGATCGAAAAATAAAACTATTTCCGTAAAATTTAAGCTAATAAGGGTTTTTTACCGTAAACTCTAGTTTTTTGTAAGAAAATTATGGAAAATACAATTCGTTGGCTCATAGGTGAAACTTAAGTCCAGTTATGGATCGAAAAATAAATTATTTCTGTAAAATCTGAGCTAATAAGGGTTTTTGACCGTAAACTCTAGTTTTTTGTAAGAAAATTATGGAAAATACAATTCTCTGGTTCAAATGTGAAACTTAAATCTATTTTTGGATTGAAAAATAAAACTATTTCCATAAAATCTGAGCTAATAAGGGTTTTTGCCCGTAAACTCTAGTTTTTTGTAAGAAAATTAAGGAAAATACAATTCTCTGGTTCAAATGTGAAACTTAAGTCCATTTTTGGGTCGAAAAATAAAACTATTTCTGTAAAATCTGAGCTATTAAGGGTTTTTGACCGTAAACTCGTTTCTTGTAAGAAAATTATGGAAAATACAATTCTATAGTTCAAATGTGAAACTTAAGTCATAAGCTTTTTCAGCATCATTTGTCGGATATGTTGAATAAAATATGCAAAGTCGAAACAGCTTTATTTCATTTTTTAAGGTTAATTTAGACGAGGTTACGTGCGCGCACTAAATCTCGTCTAAATTAACCTAAAAAAATGAAATAAAGCATTGTCGACTTTGCATATTTTATTCAACATATCCGACAAATGATGCTGAAAAAGCATTTATTCACTCTGATATTTAGATTTTGTTAATTATAATTGTTGTAACTGATAAAAGATGTTGATAAAAAAATAAATTATTCACTCTGATATTTAGATTTTGTTAATTATAATTGTTGTAACTGATAAAAGATGTTGATAAAAAATAAATTATTCACTCTGATACTTAGATTTTGTCAAATTTATCCCATGTACACGAGAAAGAGATGCTGATATAGAATTTAATCAATCTGATTATTAGATTTTGTCAATTTTATCCCCTTGTACCTGAGAAAGGGATGTTGATATAGAATTTAATCAATCTGATACTTAGATTTTGTCAATTTTATCCGATATTTTATCCTATGTATCCGAGAAAAGGATGTTGATATAGAATTTAGTCACTCTGACACTTAGATTCTGTCAATTTTATGCGATGTATCTAACAGAAGATTTTGATAAATAAAATTTATTCACTCTAACACGTAGATTTTGTCCACTTTTTCCTATGTATCCGAGAAATGGATGTTGATATAGAATTTAATCACTTTTATACTTAGATTTTGTAAAATTCCTGTATTGTCTGTCTAGGAAGCCACTTCAATCGATAATGAATGTTAATAAAGAATTTGTTCATTTTTTTTCATAATTTCCTGAATTAAATTTCTGTATTGTGTATCCAAGAGGTGAATTCAAGAAAGAGTTTGTTACTTACTTACTTACTTACTTACAATTTTTTCATAATGCCATTATGACATATCCAACAACGGATGTTGATAAAGAATTTATTCCTTCTGATACCTAGATTTTGTCAATATTATCCCATGTGTCTGACAATAGGTGTATGCAGATTCCTTTTCTTACATATGCGATGTTTTAATAGACATTCTAAGCGTTTGATATTCTAGCATACTCTAAAAATAGTGAACACATAACGATTTAATGCATAATATATTTTAAATGAAATAATGCTATGTAGAATATTGATACAAATATATATTATGATACATTATTAATATTAGTGATTAACGTTTGACATTTTGAATCTGTTCCATAAAATAGTTCACCATGTTCTCTCTTAATACTGTAGCTATTGTCTCTCTTAGTTCGTAATCATTAGATTATTGACTATTCCAGTTAGAGTCATACACAACTTTTACTGGTGCCTCATCAACAGACTCAATATGCTTTTCTTATTTGGTATTATTTGGTTCATTGACTGTTTGATCAATGTCAGTAACGTTTGCTGGTGTTTTGTTTTTCATTGATTCATCTTTATATTCCATAGTGATATTTTCTGACAATGCCCTTTTTATTTTTCTGGCAATTTCACTGTCTATTATCAGATTATTTTTAGACAGGTAACAGTTTTGGCACGTAGACAAGATATGGTTTACGATATTAGTAGAAGAGTAGGCCTTTCTCTTATTGACCTTCCGTTGAATGCTAATACCCGAAAGCTGACGATTGGATGTATCAATAGGTAATGTGTTACCTGAAGCAGTAGCTAGGAGTTGTCCTCTATCATCAACGATAATTTTTATGTTGGAATTCTCTTTGAGTGCAATCATCTCTGGAGATTGAGATCTCGCATAACCACCATCATAAGAGTTGAATTTTTTTTGGTATTCCAAAGAAATTTAATTCCTTACTGTCACGACAATGCATGCATATATTTCCAATAGTGCTACCACTTGTACTTGTTTCATAGTTTCTTGTTCTTGTTTCTTGTTTCAAGTATGTTTCAATGCTTCTCGTTGTCGGCATTAGATGCTACAATAACATTGTCATGTGAACACACTTTATTAAAATGCTCCATCTTCACTTTTTTTTAAAGATATGACCTATGTGTTTATCGTTCCACGGCGTAAAAATTACTGATTTAATACATGCAATAGACTAGGTAATGTCGATAACCAGCCATAGAATACCAATGGGAAAGCTACACCGTGTCTCTGAGCAATCATAGAGTACAATTGTTAGAGCCGTAAGCATATTTTGTCATTTTAAGATACGTACAAAAAAAAAAGAGATCCTTCTGCCATCAACCCATCCCCCCAAAAATATTTTTTCAGAGATTTCTTGTTAAATTTTTTTATTTCAAGTCATCCACACGGGTTTTTCGCTAGCAACTCGCCACCCACTATCACACTATAACTACTCTAAGAGATCCTTCCGCCATCAAGCCATACCCCTAAAAATATTTTTTCAGAGATTTCTTGTCGAAAAAATTTATTTCAAATCATCCACAAGGGTTTATCGCTAGCAACTCGCCTTCCACAATTACACTATAACTACTCTAAGATATCCTTCTGCCATCAACCCCCCCCCCCAAAAAAAAAAATATTTTTTCAGAGATTTCTTCTTAAAAATGTTTATTTCAAGTCATCCACACGGGTTTTTCGCTAGCAACTCGCCCCCCACAATCACACTATAACTACTCTAAGAGATCCTTCTGCCAGCAACCCAGCCGCCCAAAAATATTTTTTCAGAGATTTCTTGTTAAAAAATTGTATTTCAAGTCATCCACACGGGTTTTTCGCTAGTAACTCCCCCCCCCCCCTTATCACACTATAACTACTCTAAGAGATCCTTCTGCCATCAGCCCATCACCCCAAAAATATTTTTTCAGAGATTTATTGTTAGAAAATTTTATTTCAAGTCATCCACACGGGTTTTTCGGTAGCAACTCGCCCCCCCCCCCCCACTATCACACTTTAACTACTCTAAGAGATCCTTCTACCATCAAGCCATCCCCCCAAAAAATATTTTTTCAAAGAGTTTTCTTGTTGTAATTTTTTATTTCAAGTCATCCACACGGGTTTTTCGCTAGCAACTCGCCCTCCACTATCGCACTATAGCTACTCTAAAAGATCCTTCTGCCATCAACCCATCCCCCCAAAAATATTTTTTCAGAGATTTCCTGTTAAAAAATTGTATTTCAGGTCATCCACACGGGTTTTTCGCTAGCAACTCACCCTCCACTATCACACTATAACTAATCTAAGAGATCCTTCTGCAATCAACCCATCCCCTCCAAAAATATTTTCTTAGAGATTTCTTGTTAAAATTTTTTATTTCAATTCATCCACACGGGTTTTTCGCTAGCAACTCGCCCTCCCCTATTACACTATAAGTACTCTAAGATATACTTCTGCCATCAAACCTTACCCCAAAAAATAATTTTTCAGAGATTTCTTGCTAAAATTTTTATTTCAAGTCATCCACACGGGTATTTCGCTAGCAACTCGCCCCTCCCCTATCACACTATAACTACTCTAAGAGATCCTTCTGCCATCAACCCATCCCCTTAAAATTATTTTTTCAGAGATTTGATGTCAAAAATTTCTATGTCAAGTCATTCACAAAGGTTTTTTACTAGCAACTCGCCCACCAATATCGCACTGTAACTAATCTAAGTGCTCATTATGCCATCAACTAATCTCCCAAAAAATATTTTTCAGAGATTTCTTGTTAAAAATTTTTATTTCAAGTCATCCACACGGGTTTTTGATAGCAACTCACTCCCCACTATCACACTATAACTACTCTAAGAGATCCTTCTACCATCAACCCATCCCCCAAAAAATATTTTTTCAGAGATTTCTTGTTAAAAAAGTTTATTTCAAGTCATCCACACGGGTTTTTCGCTAGCAACTCGCCACCCACTATCACACTATAACTACTCTAAGAGATCCTTCTGCCATCAACCCATCCCCCCAAAAATATTTTTTCAGAGATTTCTTGTTAAAAAATTTTATTTCAAGTCATCCACACGTGTTTTTCGCTAGCAACTCACCCCCACTATCACACTATAACTACTCTAAGAGATCCTTCTGCCATCAACCCATCCCCCTAAAAATATTTTTTCAGAGATTTCTTGTCTAAAAAATTTATTTCAAATCATCCACAAGGGTTTATCGCTAGCAACTCGCCCTCCACTATTACACTATAACTACTCTAAGAGATCCTTCTGCCATCAACCCATCCCCCCCAAAAAAAAATTTCAGAGATTTCATGTTAAAAAATTTATTTCAAGTCATCCACACGGGCTTATCGCTAGCAACTCACCCCTAACTATCACACTATAACTACTCTAAGAGATCCTGCTGCCATCAACCCAGCACCCCCAAAATATTTTTTCAGAAATTTCTTGTTCAAAATTTGTATTTCAAGTCATCCACACGGGTTTTTCGCTAGCAACTCGCCCCCCCCCTATCACACTATAACTACTCTAAAAGATCCTTCTGCCATCAACCCATCACCCCAAAATATTTTTTCAGAGATTTCTTGTTAGAAAATTTTATTTCAAGTCATCCACACGGGTTTTTCGCTAGCAACTGACCCCTCCACTATCACACTATAACTACTCTAAGAGATCTTCTGCCATCAACCCATCCCCCAAAAATATTTTTTCAGAGATTTCTTGTTAAAAATTTTTATTTCAAGTCATCCACACGGGTTTTTCGCTAGCAACTCCCCCCTCCCCTATCACACTATAACTACTCTAAAAGATCCGTTTGCCATCAACCTATCCCCCAAAAAATATTTTTTCAGAGACTTCTTTTTAAAAATTTTTATTTAAATTCATTCAAAAGGGTTTTTCACTATAAGCTTGACCCCCATTATCACATTATAACGACTCTAAGTTATACGTTTACCATCCCCCTATCCCCCTAAAAATATTTTTCAAATGTTTGAGGTCACGAATATGTTTTTATTATCACCAAAACGGGTTTTTCGCTAGCAACTCGCCCTCCACTATCACACTATAACTACTCTAAGATATACTTCTTCCATCAACCAATCCCCCCAAAAATATTTTTTCAGAGATTTCTTGCTAAAATTTTTATTTCAAGTCATCCACACGGGTATTTCGCTAGCAACTCGTCCCTCCCCTATCACACTGTAACAACTCTAAGAGATCCTTCTGCCATCAACCCATCCCCCCAAAAATATTTTTTCAGAGATTTCTTGTTAAAAAATTTTATTTCAAGTCATCCACACGGGTTTTTCGCTAGCAACTCGCCCTCCAATATCACACTATAACTACTCTAAGAGATCTTTCTGCCATCAACCCATCCCCCCAAAAATATTTTTTCAGAGATTTCTTGTTAATAAATTGTATTTCAAGTCATCTACACGTGTTTTTTGTTAGCAACTCACCCCCCACTATCACATTATAACAACTCTAAGAGATCCTTCTGCCATCAACCCATCCCCCAAAAAATATTTTTTCAGAGATTTCTTGTTTAAAAAATTTATTTCAAGTCATCCAAACGGGTTTTTCGCTAGCAACTCGCCATCCACTATCACACTATAACTACTCTAGGAGATCCTTCTGCCATCAACCAATCCCCCCAAAAATATTTTTTCAGAGATTTCTTGTTAAAAAATTGTATTTCAAGTCATCCACACGGGTTTTTCGCTAGCAACTCCGCCCCCACTATCACGCTATAACTACTCTAAGAGATCCTTCTGCCATCAATCCATCCCCCTAAAAATATTTTTTCAGAGATTTACTGTTAATTTTTTTTATTTCAGGTCATCCACACGGGTTTTTCGCTAGCAACTCGCCCCCCCCTATCACACTATAGCTACTCTAAGAGATTCTTCTGCCATTAACCCATCCCCCTAAAACTATTTTTTCAGAGATTTCTTGTTAAATAATTGTATTTCAAGTCATCCACACGGGTTTTTCGCTAGCAACTCACCCCCCTACTATCACATATAACTACTCTAAGAGATCCTTCTGCCATCAACCCATCCCCCAAAAAATATTTTTTCAGAGATTTCTTGTTAAAAAAATTTATTTCAAGTCATCCACAAGGGTTTTTCGCTAGCAACTCACCCTCCACTATTACACTATAACTACTCTAAGAGATCCTTCTGCCATCAACCCATCCCCCCAAAAATATTTTTTCAGAGATTTCTTGTTAAAAAATTGTATTTCAAGTCATCCACACGAGTTTTTCGCTAGCAACTCACCCCTAACTATCACACTATAACTACTCTAAGAGATCCTTCTGCCATCAACCCATCCCCTCACAAATATTTTTTCAGAGATTTCTTGTTAAAAAATTGTATTTCAAGTCATCCACACGGTTTTTTCGCTAGCAACTCGCCCCCCCCCACTATCACACTATAACTACTTTAAGAGATCCTTCTGCCATCAACCCATCACCCCAAAAATAGTTTTGCAGAGATTTCTTGTTAGAAAATTTTATTTCAAGTCATCCACACGGGTTTTTCGCTAGCAACTCGCCCCCCCTACCACACTATAACTACTCTAAGAGATCCTTCTGCCATCAACCCATCCCCTAAAAATATTTGTTCAGAGATTTCTTGTTAAAAAAATTTTATTTTAAGTCACCCAAACGGGTTTTTGGTTATCAACTCGCCCCTCCACTATCACACTACAACTACTCTAAAAGATCCTTCTGCACGCAACCCATCCCCTCAAAAATATTTTTTCAAAGATTTCTTGTTAAAATTTTTTATTTCAAGTCATCCACATGGGTTTTGCGCTAGCAACTGGCCCCTCCACTATCACACTTTAACTACTCTAAGAGATCCTTCTGCCAGCAACCCATCCCCCCGAAAATGTTTTTTCAGAGATTTCTTGTTAAAATTTTTTATTTCATGTCATCCACACGGATTTTTCGCTAGCAATTCGCCCCCCATTACAATACTATAACTAATCTAAGATGTCCGTATGAAATCAAGCGAGCCCCCCAAAATATTTTTTCCGAGATTTGTTGTTACAATATTGTCTTTCATGTCCGCCAAACGGGTGTTTTGGTAGCGACTCTCCCCCACTATCTCACTATAACTGCTCTAAGAGATCCTTCTGCCATCAACCCATCCCCCCCAAAAATATTTTTTTCAGAGATTTCTTGTTAAATAAATTTTATTTCAAGTCATCCACACGGGCAGAGATTTCTTGTTAAAAAGTTTTATTTCAAGTCATCCACACGGGTTTTTCACTAGCATTAGTGGGGAATCCCCGCTCGTACTGCTCGCTTTTTGCAACGTGCACGTCGAACTGTAGTGTATCCCATGTGAGGGAGTACTGACTCTCTTTGAAAAGGTGTAGAGCATCAAGCAAATAGTATGGAATTCCTATACCTGCAAGCAAAATAGTACTTAGACCTCTACTCCCTAGACGTTAAGCAGGTTTTATAGCAAAACTATGGCTTCCAAGTTTTACCTTCCCCAAAAGGAGAGGGATGTATATTTTGAGATCTAGGTTATTTGATAACTATTTTATGTTTGTAACTTTCGGGGGGTTGTGCATAAGTCGTGTTATTTAAATGTTAGGAAACAAGACCTTTTTACGGTTTACATTCACAATTCACATTATGGCTTGACATTCATACTACCAGCATTGGAACGATTGCAGTAAGGTGAAGTCGTGGATGGCACATGGGTGGATAATTCTTTTTCATATAAATTCATGACAAAATAATTTGGAAAGTTGCTAGTATTAAAATTTAAATGAAAAGCAATTGATAATGGTGATACGTGTTGGAATAAAATCCGTTTCCTTGATTTTATTAGTTTTTTCCTTAAAACCCTAAATCAATTGATTCAAGTACGGAAAAGCGATGATTTTAATAGTTTCTCCCTCCTCAAACAGCATTTCCAGATGAGGAGCTGTATGATTTATTAACATGTAAGGGCATATACCCGTATGAGTACTACAGCTCCGCCTCAAAAGCTAAGTGAGGAAAAATTACCACCCACCGCAGAGTTTTCTGATTCACTTCGCGATCGTCAATGCACCACTGCCAATTACGAATTTGCCATTAGGGCTTGGGCAAAGGGAGGGTTTAAAAATGGGTGAGATTCTTGTTAAACGCACCTGGCAAGTGATGTATTTACGTTGTTGGATATTGTCTGTAAAAAACATACAAAACTGATGAAGAATTCAGGTTGGATTTGGGGTATTATTTTTCGACTCCTCATTTGGTGATGGATTAAATTCTTAAAATCAGAGGAGCAGAAATAGGTCTGATCGCCGACTTAGATCAGCACCTGTTTGTAGAAAGATCTATGCGGGGAGGGTATGTTTTTCACGGGGATCGTCTCCATGAAACAGACCCGACGGGACAACGCACCGGTGAAAAGTCTGATGCCGTTTTCTTGGATATGAATTCCCTACACTCATCAGCAATGTCTCACTTTTATTTGGCGACTAGGAATTACCAATGGGTTGCCGATCCTCCTGGTCTAGATATTCCCAATATTCACACTGTTGAGGAAAATGGACCACAAGAATGGTTTTTTGAAATTGGTGGTGAAATTCCTCTGGAACTTCATGACTCGGTAAAAGACTTTGTTCTCCCCTGCCTTAATAGACCGGTGCATAGGACTCGCTCAGTTCCTACAATTTATCATTAGTAGAGAATAAACGTAGGCATTGGGTACCTTCAAAACAAAAGCTTATTACCGACCTTGAGCCGAAACGGAATATTGTTGTACAGCACGTTCTTTTGCGGTGGAGCCTTGCCAACGGTTTTCATGTCGCAAGGATTCATAGAGGACTCAATGTCACAAACCTTACACGAAGACGTTTGTTGACACTTTTTTGAACAAACAGTCTCAAGCGAAAACAAAGTTCGAAAAAAAGATCTTTAAACTAATTTTAAATTCGGCCTTTGGTAAGATATTTGATTGTGCGTAACAGGATTCGTTGTGACGTCGTGACCGACCCAAAAGAATGTGCCCGAATCATTGCGGATCGAAACTTCACATCATTCAGGCTCATAGACTCCAATATGGTCCTTTTACATAGAAAAAAGAAATGTAGTTTTAAATAAAAACATTGCCGCTGGCAGTGCCATTTTAGAAATTTCAAAAAAACTCATGTTGGAGATTTATTACAATGTATGTAAGCGCCAGTGTCCGAGGGAGGGACAAGTTTAAGTTTTTTTTGGGGATACGGATTCATTATTGTTAAAAGTTAAGACAGATAATTTATTAGACGTTTTGGAAAATGGAGAGTACACTAACTCTCGGATGGATTACACAAACCGGGATGAGTTCCACTATCCGGAGCTGGTGAAACGGTGTATGTAAGCGAAAGTGACCGAGGGAGGGACAAGTTCAAGTTTTTTATGGGGATACGGATTCATTACTGTTAAAACTTAAGACAGATAATTTATTAGACGATTTGGAAAATGGAGAGTACATTAGCTCTCGGATGTATTACACAAACTGGGATGAGTACCGCTATCCAGAGCTGGTGAAACTCCAGGCCTCAAATTAATTATTAAAATTAAAATCAGAAACGGGAAGTGATTTGGTATCGCATGGTGAATTTCCCGGTCCGATGGCGTACTGCGAGGAAACGCTCAATGACACTGCCAAAAAAGTCTTCAAGGGGGTGCCTATATGTTATGTAAAAAAAATTTTTACAATGTGTTTTTACAGTAGTTCTATAGAACGAAACTTAGTTCAAAAAGCGAGTGCGACGGCTACTCGATCTTTAAAGTACAAAAAGTGTACAGTTTGATTCGAAAAAAATGCCATGTCCAACCTATCGGACAAGGAATATGTACTCGAGGGTGCTGTGAGAGTACTACCACATGGCCACTAACTTACTTCAGGTCGAGTTGAATGCGTAAATTATAGAAAGCAAATCGGTCTGGAGAAAGCTCTATAGTTTTGGGAGGGGGAGGGTGCCGTAGGTTGGGGGCAGGGGGCCATTTCCGTCAACAGCTCAACGCTGCCTTTTTTTATATCTAGTCGTTTAAATTTATTATATTTTATTGCACAACTGGTAATTTTCAAGGATTTATTTTGTGTAAAGTTTTATTTTTAAGTGCTTATTACTACCCCACCGCGGAACCTTCCGATCGTCGCGGACACCAACCACTGGCCGCCACGGGTACCGGCCCGGTCGTTGTTATTGTTGGTCGCCCTCCGGTTGTGTTTCTTAAAATTTTTATGTTTTAAATATATTTTTATGTTGTTGTATATATTTTTATGTGAATTAAAGATACCATGTATTCCATTTCCTTTGAATATTTATTCAACAGATTGAGTTTAGGTTAGTTGCATTTTGACACTGGAAGAGTAGGTATCAATGTAAAACACCCTTCAGATCAATTCTTTGCGGACCGTCCATGTCTGGCAAAACGACACTTTAAACGAAAATCATTCAAAACCGTGATAAAATGTTTTTAGAGAACCCAAAAAATATCTATTATTGCTAGTGTATATGGCAAGAGTCTTATGATAAAATAAAAAAGATTAATCCAAGATTGATATAATAAAGAAGATTGATCAATTTATACAAGGACTTGACATTTTTACTAGAATTGCGCCAAACTCGTGGTTGATTATTGATGATTTAGCTGAATCTATTGAAGAATGGTCGCAGGAAATGTTACAATTGTTTACTATCCATCCCATCACGAAAAAATTTCTGTAACTCATGTTCTCCATAATATTTTTCATCAGAGTAAATGTATGAGAACGCTTGCATTGAATTGTACCTACTGTATCACCTATAGAGTTGTTCGGGATTCGAGCTCTCTTATAACTCTCAATAAACAAATTTATCCTTTCGAACCTAAATTTTTACTTTCTGCATGCAATCAAGCAGCTAATAAACCTTATGGTATCTTATTATTGGACCTGAATCAAAAGACGTCCAAAGAGTTGCGTGTAGCTACTGATATTTTTTATAATGAAATTACTGTATATCTACCTTTGAATAGTAAAAAAGGCCATTAGTCGCAATCATGACATTGAAGAAGCTACATGAAAACCGGCATTTATTTTCTGTGCTAGCCAATTGAAAACCGTGACTTAAAAAATAAATTCTCAAACATGGTGTTAACAATTAATTTATTAATCTCTTATCTGAACTTTCTTTAAATTTAACGGTGGGTAATGTTCAACTGTCAGATCGTGTTAAGCAACAGACAAGGCAACATCGATCACTTGTACGAGCTCCAACTTGCAAAAAGAAAGCAAATTGTAAAAGAAGACGTCTTATTCAAGCGGGTGGTAATTTTTTTCAGTGTTACTACCAATAATCGCCGGATTTGTAAACACTATTCCTTAGAAATGGCTAAACCTTACAAATTGGCGCCAATTGAACTTACTCTTTCATCCAAAGAGCACTTTGAAGATAATCTTGATAAATTCATTAACAATGAAACAATTGCTGACGACAAATAATAAATTTTGCTTCAAAATGCCCTTTGTCGTGTGTACAAACATAAACCTTATCCTGAAAAACCGCTCAAAGTCAATGTCATTGATCAACTTTCTGATAACATTGAAACAGCAAAAAAGGAATATTTATTAACAAGTGTTGTAGACTTGTTGCCTCAATCCTATCGTGAACAAGGTAAAAGACTCTTGACGTGTCTTGCTGAAATAGAACAAATTGATGAGAAAAAGAATGAAGCTATAATCCAAGGCAAGCCTTACAATTTAATTGATTTGTTATCGGATCTGATTGCAAATCGTAAAAGAGTCGAATCCTTTGACGAGCATTTATATAATTTTTTAAAGTCGTTAAATTTTCCTAAAAGTCTTATCGGTAATAAGCAAATTCTCAAGAAACTAAGAGAACATTAAAGGTAGAAGATGATTTTAAATCTTTCTTGGGAAGCACACCTACTGGCGATTTGACACCGGTAACTAGACAAAAGTGAAGACTTATTGATTCGCCTGGTAGTATACAAAAGGGTAGCGGATGATTACGATCAAAATGGATCAAATTTTGAAAGGTTTTTATGAAAATATTGAAGAACCAGGAAGCTCAAGCTCTCCAACTACACTTGCACAGGTTGCCGGAATTAAAAAGAAGCTAGCAAAAGAGTATTTGCAAAAGGAACCCAGTTATACTCTTGATCGAAATCATAGGGTTCGTGGCAATCTTTATCGGAAAACTAAAGCCTTTTACCCTCGAAATATATTACAAGCAGATATTTTGAGTCTAGACGCGATTCAAAAACGTCATGATAAACCCTACAAAATATCTTAATCGCAATAAGTGTTTTTAGTCGGTATGCATATGAAGTTCTATTGCAGTCAAAAAGAGGCAATGAAGTTGCAAAAGCCCTTGAATCCATATTTGAACAAGATTCATATAGTAAAATTAAAACAGACCGTGGAAGTGAATTTTTTAATCCTCATGTAAAATTTTTTTATTGAAATATAATACAATACTCTATCATGGTCATAGTCCTATAAAGGCAGCATTGGCTAAACATTTAATACGAGCTATTCGACTTCTAATTTCAAGATATTGTACATTGAGAAATACAACTGCATTTAATCATGATTTAGACAAAATCATGCAAATATAAAACCAACGTCCTCATCGATCCTTGTTCAGTGTTAGTCCTCAGGAAGTTCATTATAGAGACACTATACATTTCCTTAAACAATATTCTAATTAAAAGGCAGGAAAGAAAAATTTAATGCTGGTGATACTGTTCGAATCAATCGTACAAGAGATATTTTTGAAAAGGGAAATTACTTGTGGTCTACTGAACTTTTTAAAGTGTCAAAAATCCTAGACACTAAACCTATAACATATCGGCTTCGTGATATAAAACAAGAAGAGATTCTTGGTGGATTTTATGATTATGAATAACATAAAGTTAAAAGCACTGGAAAATATCAAATTCAAAAAGGTATTAAAGACTCGTACACATAAGGGCAAGAAACAGTTGCTTGTTCGCAACTCTGCAACTCTGATTTTGATTCGGGGATTCCCGCTGAAGACATTCATAATGTCTGAAGGTTTTTATGTGACATTCATGTTCAGTGTTTCTGATCCTCTTTATGATGATTTGAATAAAACGAGCGATTTATGGAAAAACTTTCCCCGGCCATTAAATTTGCGGGAAGGTATGAAGTTGCTCTTGTAGATTGTATTCTTAAAAATATATATGATATCGTAAGAAAGGTCAAGTATACAAGATAAAAATTAGACCCAATGATTCGCCAATTGTTAGCGATCTACATTTAATTGAAAATATGAATTCATTTGAATACCCCTTTGCCATATTATCATATAAGGAGTTTGGGGGCATGAACGAATTATTTCGTGCAATCAAGAAAAAAATTTCATATTGTACAAATGGTGCCTTTCAATTCAATTATTCAAAGGAAGGGGGGAAAATCTACATTAGTTCGCCCATTGACAATGAAAAGGTTATTCTCAATGATAATCTAAGAGAAGTGCTTGGTTTTAAACATAATGTAATCAACGGTAAAAGTGCAGGAAGCGCTAGTGGTATGAATCGTGTCATTTATGCAGAGTATACGCCCGTCTTCTCTTCGGACAGTTGTATATTTCTTTATGCATCCTTTGTCGAGAGATCGAGAGTTGGTAATACCAATGTCCCCCTCCTACGCGTTCTTAAACGAAAAATCTCTAATGACCGAAAAACATTCACCGAAAAATATTTGAAAAAATAAATCTCATTGAACGAAAAATATTCATCACTACAATATAAAGCACCTTCAATACGTTCCAGTCAACACTTCGTATTTGGAGCTCTGTCAGTTAACATTAAGAAGCGAATTGGGTGATCCTCTCGCAATAACAAAAGGTTTGGCTGTGATTATATGTCATTTTCAACCCATTCAGAGCAATGACTAATAGAACTCAGTTTGTATGTCCTGATATTGATTGTTATGTTGCTACTCTTGGACCACGACAGTTGGGATATGGAATGGACTATTATAGGGGTCGTTCGTCAATGTCCGGGTACGGTCTCGGCAGTTGGTTTGCTATGCTTTTCCGCTCTGCGCTACCTTTGACTAGAAAATTTATTACACTGGTTGCAGCGGATTTTGCGTCCTCTACATTACATGATTGTGACTCTTGGAAAGATATTAAAAGGGGCGTCGTTTGGGGTTGTCAAGGGGGGTCAGTTGACCCCCCCAATAATGTGAAGAAAAAATTATTATACATTCCATGCCCTTTTACCTGACCTTTGATCCGGATGTGGACCTCTCTTGCCCCCCCCCCAATAAAAATGCTGGAGATTCGGAGAATATACAGATTGATATAAAACTACAACTTGCACCGTCCAATTATATTATGCGAAAAGTACTGGATGCTTCACCCGATGAAACAGTCTCTCTCACGTGGGCAATACTTCATGTACCAAAACAACACGTTATGAGTTCTGTGGCTTTGCCAATTGAAAAATTAAGAGTCTCTGGAAATAATATCAAATTGCTCGTGCCTCATGCAATCACAAATCCACGTCATATTGCTACAGGTACGCGTACCTATACTGATTCATCATTTATTAATGGCTACATTCCTTCAAAATTGGAATTGGTTTTTGTAATATGCGCTAGCATCGTTGGATCATGGACAGAATCTCCACTTAAATTTAAATTATTTGGACTTTCATCGCTTGTATGTAAAGTAAATGGAATTCCGCTCTACAATTTATCCTTTGATAAATCCTACAGGACCCTCTATGAATTGACAATGCAATCCCTAGATCGAGATTCTCAATTGTTCGAAAATGGTATAAGAGAAGAAATGTTTGCGAAAACTCATGGCATTATTGTATTGGATTTGTCCGGTACTCAAGATATAAGTATTGTTCGGACGGTAAATGTGCGGATAGAGTGTACCTTTGCCAAACCATTGGAGGAAAGTATTGCATTAATCTCGCTAAATCAATTTGAAACTTATCGGGAAATTACTCCTGACGGCAGTGTTTTATTAGACTTGGCGCCATGAGCACGGAACAAATAATCGATGTATTTAAAATGGACCCCTACATATCCAAATATAAATCCTATTGCTTACCTTCAGATTTCCTGGAGCATATTCAATATGTTGACAATACCCTTATTATTGTTAAAAGCAGTCCATCGAGTGTAAAGACAGGGCATTGGTTATGCATCTTTCAAACAAGAAGCAATATAGAATTTTTCGATCCGCTTGGCTTGCCGTATACATTCTACACACATCATATTAAAAATTTTCTTGAGCAGAGAGTAAAATCTATTATTCAAAATCGGAAGAGGGTACAAGATTTATCAACGAAAAGCTGTGGTTTTCATGCCCTATTATATTTTATTTTTCGAAGTCGTGGACATACTTACATGGAATTCCTCAAGATTTATGGTGACAATCCTCGATTGAACGACTTTCTAGTTGAAAATACTCTTTCTTACTCTATAGTATAAATTTCGGTGCCCTAAAAGTGAAAGGCTTTAAAAATGTATGTAAACTGTTTTATTAATAAAATGTATATACAAAACACTGTGTCCTTTAGATTTCTTCTTCTACGTATAGGTAATCATCCAAAACGATAAGTGGTGGTAGTTCGTCGAGATTCAACTTATAATCTTCTTGACACGCAAAGTTAGGGTCACGTTTTCGGTCAACTGTTAGAAACAGTTGACCGAACTGTACAGGTGTGTCGCGTGACGTCAGAGGGCTGCCTTTGAAACTCAATGTTAATTTTCCTATCAGTGACTTTGAAATCCAATGCTATTTTCCCAATTTTAATTTCCCTATCTGTGGCTTTGAAAGCAGTGAGGGGATAATACTCCAATAAACAACATCCAACAAACATAACCCTGAAAAAACATAACCAAAAAGTATCAAACATAACCAACAAATATAACCAACTAAACATAACTAGCAATCCTAAGTTTATTTCCCTGTGTTAATTTCCCTAGGTATGCGTTTAAAGAAATTGATGGGATTCTACTAGAGTTCATTGCAGATTCTCCAAAGAAACTAGCTAACATTGACATATGTCCAATCTAATAGATGGTAGTACTGTAAAAACCAAGTATATATAAGCAGTACCTTTTAATTGAGCCATTAAAGTAGAGTGCTAACTTATACTTTGTTTGCTGCCATAGGAATTCCCATGCTATTTGCTTGCTGCCATAGGAATCTCCATGCTATTTGCCGAGACATATAGGAAAAACATTTCCAGAGTATGTACTTATGGATTTGATTGCCATATGTTCCTTGGTGTCTTTCCAGAGCATGTACTTATGGATTTGGGTGGATTATGCTCCCTCCCATGCTTTTATAAGGGCTTATGTTCCCTCCCATGTTATTTTAAGGGTTTATATTCCTTCCTATGCTATTCTAAGGGTTTATATTCCCTCCCATGCTTTTCTAGGAGCTTATGTTCCTTCCTATGCTATTATAAAGGCTAATGTTCTTTGGTGTCTTTCCAGAGCATGTACTCGACGATGGAGAAAAAGGGTTAAAGTGATTAGCAATTACGAGCGGGGATTCACCGTTGTTTTTTTTTAATCGGAAACTAGAGATTTTCAAATTGCGTATTTAGGAATGGTTTTGATTGACATTTTTGCAAAAAGGGATAAGGAATTCGCAAATTGGACACTATGAACGATATTAATTAAAGGTTTTGAATAATAGGAGTGTGATTGATTCTAATTAGTTATTGGATAATTTTTTAACATGAAATCTCTGAATAAAATGTTTTTTGGGGGAGATGGGTTGATTGTGTATTGTATAATACACAAGTGATGTTTGGACGGTGTTGTCAATTAAAAATAGTTTAACGTTATACTATACGAAGAAGTTGAACTAAGAGGGGTGTAGATGACAAGAAAGGAATTGTAATAACGGATAGCTTTACTTCTTCGATGGGTTCCGTATCTCGATGGGTTCCTTTAAATCTCTGAATAAAATATTTTTTGGGGGAGAAGGGTTGATTGTGTATTGTATAATACACAAGTGATATTTGGACAGTGTTGTCAATTTACAATAGTTTAACGTTATACTATACGAAGAAGCAACACGAAATTTTTGTGTTAAATAAATAGTTTTTGTATCTTTTAAAAGAGCTTTAAGGAGTTTTAGAGACTCTGTTCCCTGATTCCGTGTGGTTTTTCTTTACTTGGTTCTCATTAAAAACGAAATTTTTGTGTTAAATAAGTATTTTTTGTATTTGTTAAAATAGCTTTAAGGGGTTTGACAGAATCTTTTGCCTTATACCGTGGGGTTTTTATTGACATGGGGACAATCAAAAGCTAAATTTTTGTGTTAAATAATTTTTAATAGAATATTTTAAAATAGTTTTACGGGGTTTGAGATACTCGATTGGCTGATTACATGTTATTTTTATTTACTTTGTGCCCATTAAAAACGAAATTTTTGTGTTAAATAAGTATTTCTTGCATCTTTTAAAAGAGCTTTAATGGGTTTGAGAGACTCGGTTACCTGATTCCGTGTGGTTTTTCTTTACTTGGTGCCCATTAAAAACGAAATTTTTGTGTTAAATAAATAGTTCTTGCATCTTTTAAAAGAGCTTTACAGGTTTTGAGAGACTCGGTTTTCTGATTCCGTGTGGTTTTTCTTTACTTAGGTTCCATTAAAAACGAATATTTTTTCTTAATTAGTTAGTTCTTTAATGTGTTAAAAGATCTTTATTGGGTTTGAGAGACTCGGTTTCTTGATTCTTTGTAGTTTTCCTTTTACTAGTGCACATTAATAAAAAAATTTTTTTTTTAAATAATTAGTTCTTGCATCTTTTAAAAGAGCTTTACAGGTTTTGAGAGACTCGGTTTTCTGATTCCGTGTGGTTTTTATTTAATTGGTGCCCATTAAAAACTAATTTTTTTTGTTAAAAAAGTAGTTCTTGTTTATTTTAAAATATATTTACGGGGGTTGAGAGACTCTGGTGCCTGATTACGTGTGTTTTTTCTTTACTTGGTGCTCATTAAAAACGAAATTTTTTTTTTAAATAAGTAGTTCTTGGATCTTTTAAAAGAGTTTTACTGGGTTTGAGAGAATCTGTTGCCTGATTCCGCGTGAATTTTCTTTACTTGGTGCCCATTAAAAGCGAAATTTTTGTGTTAAATAAGCAGTTCTTGTATCTTTTAAGAGAGATTAACGGGGTTTGAGAGACTCGGTTGCCTGAGTCTGTTTTTTTTTTCCTTACTTGGTTCCCATTAAAAACGAATTTTTTTGTTAAATGAGTTTTTCTTGTATCTTTTAAAAGAGTTTTACGGGGTGTGAGAGACTCGGTTGCACGAGTCCGTTTGGTTTTTATTTACTTTGTGCCCATTAAAAACGAAGTTTTTGTGTTAAATAAGTAGTTCTTGTATCTGTTAAAAGAGCTTTAAGGGGTTTGAGAGACTCGGTTGCCTGATTTTGTGTGGTTTTTCTTTACTTGGTGCCCATTAAAAACGAAATTTTTGTGTTAAATAAGTAGTTCTTGTATCTTTTAAAAGAGCTGTACGGGGTTTGAGAGACTCGGTTGACTGATTCTGTGTGGTTTTTATTTACTTGGTGCAGATTAAAAACGAAATTTTTGCTTTAAAGAAGCATTTTTCGTATATTTTAAAAGATCTGTAAGGGATTTGAGAGACTCTGTTGCATGATTCTGTTTGGTTCTTCTTTATTTGGTGCACAATAAATACAAAATTTTTTCGTTTAATAATTAGTTTTTTTATCTTTTAAAATAGATTTAAGGGGTTTGAGAGACTCTGTTGCCTGATTCCGTGTGGTTTTTATTTACTTGGTGAACATTAAAAACGAAATTTTTGTGTTAAATAAGTAGTTTTTGTATATTTTAAAAGAGCTTTACGGGGTTTGAGAGACTCGGTTGCCTGATTCCGTGTGGTTTTTCTTTACTTGATGCCCATTAAAAACAAAATTTTTTTGTTAAATAACTAGTTTTCGTATCTTTTAAAAGAGTTTTAAGGGGTTTGAGAGACTCAGTTGCATGATTCCGTGTGGTTTTGCTTTACTTAGTGCTCATTAAAAACGAAGTTTTTGTGTTAAATAAGTAGTTCTTGTATCTGTTAAAAGAGCTCTAAGGGGTTGGAGAGACTCGGTTGCCTGATTCCGTGTGGTTTTTCTTTACTTTGTGCCCATTAAAAACGAAATTTTTGTGTTAAATAAGTAGTTCTTGTATCTGTTAAAAGAGCTTTACGGGGTTTGAGAGACTCGGTTGATTGTATTTTCCATAATTTTCTTACAAGAAACTAGTGTTTACGGCCGAAAACACTTATTAGCTCAAATTTTATAGAAATAGTTTTATTTTTCGATCCGAAAATAGACTAAAGTTTCAGATTTGAACCAGAGAATTGTATTTTCCATAATTTTCTTACATCTTTGGAAATCATTAACAATAACAAACATGTTTTCGACCAGATGGGTTTCTGAAAGCACATTCAGCATGGCGTGCACTATTTTTTTTTTATCATGAACCCTTTAGAGACCAATTTGATCAACTTGGAGAAAGTTCAAATAGAATTGTTACTGATATTGATATTAGTGCGTAAACTACAAACTGACGCCATGCCATGCTGATGACGCCCTGCCATGAGCGCACGCCATGCTGAATGTGCTTTCAGAAACCCATCTGGTCGAAAACATGCCTTTTATCGTTAATGATTTCCAAAGATGTAAGAACATTATGGAAAATACTATTCTCTGGTTCAAATCTGAAACTTTAGTCTATTTTCGGATCGAAAAATAAAAGTATTTCTATAAAATCTGAGCTAATAAGGGTTTTTGGGCGTAAACTCTAGTTTCTTGTAAGAAAATTATGGAAAATACAATGCAACAGAGTCTCTCAAACCCCGTAAAGCTCTTTTAACAGATACAAGAACTACTTATTTAACACAAAAATTTCGTTTTTAATGGGCACCAAGTAAAGAAAAACCACACGGAATCAGTCAACCGAGTCTCTGAAACCCCTTAAAGCTATTTTAAAAGATACAAAAACTACTTATTTAACACAAAAACTTCGCTTTTAATGAGCACTAAGTAAAGAAAAACCACACGGAATCAGGCAACTGAGTCTCTCAAACCCCTTAAAGCTCTTTTAAAAGATACAAAAATCTACTTATTTAACACAAAAATTTCGTTTTTAATGGGCACCAAGTAAAGAAAAAACACACGGAATCCGTCAACCGAGTCTCTCAAACCCCGTAAAGCTCTTTTAAAGGATACAATAACTACTTATTTAACACAAAAATTTCGTTTTTAATGGGCACCAAGTAAAGAAAAACCACACGGAATCAGGCAACAGAGTCTCTCAAACCCCGTAAAGCTCTTTTAAAAGATACAAAAACTACTTATTTAACACAAAAATTTTGTTTTTAATGGCCACCAAGTAAAGAAAAACCACAAGGAATCAGGCAACTGAGTCTCTCAAACCCCTTACAGCTCTTTTAAAAGATACAAAAACTACTTATTTAACACGAAAATTTCGTTTTTAATCGGCACCAAGTAAAGAAAAAACACACGGAATCACTCAACCAAGTCTCTCAAACCCCGTAAAGCTCATTTAAAAGATAAAAGAACTACTTATTTAACACAAAAATTTCGTTTTTAATGGGCACCAAGTAAAGAAAAACCACACGGAATCAGGGAACCGAGTCTCTCAAACCATGTAAATTTCTTTTAACAGATATAACAACTACTTATTTAACAAAAAAATTTCGGTTTTAATGGACACCAATTAAAGAAAAACCACACGGAATCAGGCAACAGTGTCTCTCAAACCCCTTAAAACTGTTTTAACAGATACAAGAACTACTTATTTAACACAAAAACTTAGTTTTTATTGGGCACAAAGTAAAGAAAAACCACAAGGAATCAGGCAACAGAGTCTCTCAAACCCCGGAAAGTTCTTTTAAAAGATACAAGAACTATTTATTTAAGACAAAAATTTCGTTTTTAATGGGCACCAAGTAAAGAAAAACAACACAGAATCAGGCAACCGAGTCTCTCAAACCCCGTAAAGCTCGTTTAAAATATGCAAGAACTACTTGTTTAAGACAAAAATTTCGTTTTTAATTGGCACAAACTATTTAATAACAACATGCAATGAGCCAACAGAGTCTCTCAAACCTCATAAATCTCTTTTAAAATATACAAGAACTAATTATTTAACAAAAACATTTCGTTATTATTTGGCACTCAATACTGAACAATAACATAGACTCAGGCAACATAGTCTCTCAAACCCCGTAAAGCTTTTTTAAATGATGCAAAAAATACTTATTGAAAACAAAAATTTTTTTTTTAATGGGCACAAAGTAAAGAAAAAGCACACGAAATCAGGCGACTGAGTCTCTCAAACCTCGTAAAGGTCTTTTATAATATAGAAGAACTACTGATTTAAGATAAAAAGTTAGTTTTTAATGGGCACCAAGTAAAGAAAAATCACACGGAATCAGGCAACTGAGTCTCTCAAACCCCGTAAAGCTTTTTTAAAAGATACAAAAACTACTTATTTAAGACAAAAATTTTGTTTTTATTGGGCACCAAGTAAAGAAAAACCACACTGAATCAGGCAAAAAAGTCTCTAAAACCCCGTAAAGCACTTTTAAAAGATACAAGAACAACTTATTTAAAAAAAAAATTTCGTTTTTAATGGGCACCAAGTAAAGAAAAACCACACGGAATCAGGCAACCGAGTCTCTCAAACCCCGTAAAGCTCTTTTAACAGATACAATAACTACTTATTTAACACAAAAATTTCGGTTTTAATGGGCACCAAGTAAAGAAAAACCACACGGAATCAGGCAACCGTGTCTCTCAAACGCCTTAAAACTGTTTTAACAGATACAAGAACTACTTATTTAACACAAACACTTCGTTTTTAATGAGCACTAAGTAAAGAAAACCACACGGAATCAGGCAACTGAGTCTCTCAAACCCAGGAAAGTTATTTTAAAAGATACAAGAACTATTTATTTAAGACACTAGTTTCATTTTTAATGGGCACCAAGTAAAGAAAAACAAAACGGAATCAGGCAACCGAGTCTCTCAAACCCTGTAAAGCTCTTTTAAAAGATACAAGAACTACTTGTTTAACACAAAAATTTCGTTTTTAATGGGCACAAAGTAAATAAAAACGACACGGAATCAGGCAACCGAGTCTCTCAAACCCCGTAAAGCTCTTTTAAAAGATCCAAAAACTACTTATTTAACACAAAAATTTCGTTTTTAATGGGCACTAAGTAAAGAAAAACCACACCGAATCAGGCAACCGAGTCTCTCAAACCCAGTAAAGCTCTTTTAAAAGATACAAGAACTACTTATTTAAGACAAAAATATAGTTTTTAATGGGCACCAAGTAAAGAAAAATCACACGGAATCAGGCAACAGAGCCTCTCAAACCCTGTAAAACTCTTTTAAAAGATACAAGAACTAATTATTTAACACAAAAATTTCGTTTTATTGGGCACCAAGTATAGAAAAACCACACGGAATCAGGCAACAGAGTTTCTCAAACTCCTTAAAGCTCTTTTAAAATATACAAGAACTACTTATTTAAAATAAAAATTTCGTTTTTAATGGGCACTAAGTAAAGAAAAACCACACGGAATTAGGCAACAGAGTCTCTCAAACCCCTTAAAGCTCTTTTAAAAGATACAAGAATAACTTATTTAACACAAAAAGTTCGTTTTACTTCTTCGTATAGTATAACGTTAAACTATTTTAAATTGACAACACTGTCCAAACATCACTTGTGTATTATACGGAACCCATCAAAGAAGTAAAGCTATCCGTTATTACAATTCCTTTCTTATCATCTACACCCCTCTTAGTATCAACTTCTTCGTATAGTATAACATTAAACTATTTTAAATTGACAACACTGTCCAAACATCACTTGTGTATTATACAATACACAATCAACCCATCTCCCCCAAAAAATATTTTATTCAGAGATTTCATGTTAAAAAATTATACAATCTCTAATTAGAATCAATCACACTCCTATTATACAAAACATTAATTAGTGTCGTTCATAGTGTCCAATTTGATAATTCCTTATCCCTTTTTGCAAAAATGTCAATAAAAACCAATCCTAAATACGCAATTTGAAAATCTATAATTTTCGATTAAAAAAAAAAAACAGCGGGGAATCCCCGCTCGTATTTGATAATCACTTTAACTCTTTTTCTCCATCGTCAAGTACACTCTCTGGAAAGACACCAAAGACCATTATCCTTTATAATAGCATAGGAAGGAGCATAAGCTCCTATAAAAGCATGGGAGGGGACATAAGCCCTTGAAATAACATAGAAGGGAACATAAGCCCTTAGAATAGCATGAGAGGAAACATAAGCCCTAATAGTTGCATAAGAAGGAACATAATACAACCAAATCCATAATTACTTGCTCCGGATATACGCCAAGGAACAGAAGGCAAGCAAATCCATAATTACATACTCTGGAAATGTTTTTCCTATATGTCTCGGCAAATAGAATGGAGATTTGTATGGCAGCAAGCAAATAGCATGGGAATTCCTATGGCAGCAAGAAAAGTATAAGTTAGCACTCTAATCATTAAACATCTATCTACAAAGGTGTGGTAGCACGCTAACGTTGCAGTAGCTTACTGGTAAGCAGACAATTTATGAAACTTACTAAGGGAGGGGAGTGTACGGGAGGGGTTCTTGTAAACCTTCAGTTAAGGGTTCTGGAACATTACTATTACAATAGTATTTGTTTTGTACTTCAGAGCCTTTCCACTTAAGAAGTGGCACCAAGAGTTGTTGTTTTCTGTCTTATATCGCACTTGCAAAACGTAGAATTGGTAAAACAAAACAAAAAAAAAAACACGTAAATATGAGCAATAGCTTTCAAATGAGTCATTAAACATAACTCTTAAAAATTATGCTAGCCCAACAGCTCTAGCTTTTCCACTTGAGACATGGCACCAAAAGTGCCGTTTTTAGTGCCATTTGGAACTTGCAGAGGGTGGAATTTAATGGGAAAACGTAGATATGAGCAATATCTTCTATATGAGCACTAAAAACCTGTCTACGATGTTTTGGTAGCCTGCTAGCCCCACCCCTTGACAGATGGCACAAAAAGTGTCATTTTAGTGACATATGGCACTTGCAGATGGCGGAATTTATAAAAAACACATACACATGAGAAATAGCTTTTGAATGAGCCATAAGTATCTCTCTATGATTTTCTGATAACCCGCTAGACCTGCTGAAAAAAAAACAAAAAAAAAAACAAAAAAAAAACGGGAGACAGACTGATCAGTACTACTGATGCAAAAATTGAATTTCCTTGTTATTCAAGGAGGGGGACAGTAATTTCCCTGTCAAGGGTTTTCAACGATACTGATTCCAATAGTGCATTTTTAGTTCTGATTTGACGCCATTTTCGAGGGGTTTCAGGATTTTTTTCGAAATCACCATAAATTTCTTTTCGAAATAGACTTTGACTTTTAAGACGAACCGAAATAATGGTACTGTTCTATTAGCTGGAAGCCATTCAAGATAGATGATAAAAGAAACTAGTCAAATAGGTCGTTTCAACAGAGAATTTCATTGCAATCAGTCGTTTCTCACTGCGTTTGCAGTATTTAAAGTTTAGTTTTTTGGGGTTTAGGGAGAAAACGGGACCTAGGTTAGGTTACGTATTTAAAATATGCTATGTTATACCCCCTCCCCCCTAATGTGCAAGTATATAGCCAAAATTTGTTTCTAAGCTATTATATTTTCATCCTATTTTGTTTTATTTCATTAGCATTAACCAAACTTCATTTCTTGCGCGGTTTCCAGCTAATAGAACAATACCAAAATAATAGCTACTATTCCTGAGTCGGTGTCAGATGGCAATTTTTTTCTTCACTAGGCAGTTTTTTTCAAAACGCGTTTTTTAAGTTTTAGTTACTATGGGCTATGGTTCGCTCTTTACTAGGTTGCAGCTGCTGCTCTGCAACCATGATATATTTGCCTTTATGGTAATATATGACTCATTTTCAGTTTCCACTGTCATTTTCTCTTGATTTGAGAAAATTGACTTCAACTTTGGCCCCCTCCCCCCAGGATTTTAAAGAAATTACGCCACTGTTTTCGTGACAATAGTAATTATTATATTTGGAAAGAATGTTGATTGCATAATTGATGGCATATGTATTTTTTTTGCTATGTGATTTCAATGTTTGCCTAGGGTATATCAAAATTTTACTGATTATTAATTAACTTACAACATTTCAGGGATATTCGACAACAATTTTTCATGTTGATTATAAACCCAGCTCATGGTTGATAGACGCCATATGTCTCGCTCTTATCATCTCGTTATCAACATCCTTATCATTCTCCGTTTTTATCAGATTGTTTCTTCAGTACCAACGCAGACGCAAAGACTTGCACACGACAAATGAATTCTATCCTTTCGCAGTTGACAACTTAATTCAGTTCTTGAATGAACGCCTTCTTAAACCTAGAAGAGGTTTGAACAGTTGGCTGAGTGGATATTTAGGGGCTAGCCTAACAAGAGAGGGTGAGTTTAAACATATATCTTTATTCGATAAATTGATTAGCTTATCGCAATTAGCGAGAATTGCATCCTGAATCCAAATAGCCTATAACATTCATGTGCGTTTCAAGTTTGCTTTACCACGGCGCACGCTCCTCCTAATGGTTAAATATAAGTAACTTTTTCGTTATTCATATAGCCTATCATTTTTGTCGGAAATGAATTTTACCCCCACCCCTATATATACCTATTCAGGGTATATATTTGCACATTAGGGAGGGTGGGGGTAAAGGTACTATCCTATTACGCGGGCCTCTCGGGTTAATCACTATAGACTAGGCAATGTTAAAACCCGTTTTTGACGTCTTAACTGTTATAGAGCAGGCAATGATAGCAAGGCTTTCATTGCGTATACAATATTAAACTGTGTTTTTTTGGGGTTTAGGAGGGAGGGAAGGTACCTAGGTTAGGTAAGGTTACGTATTTAATATATGCCATGCTTTAACCAACACCCCACCCCCCTAATGTGCAAATATATAGCCCAAAAGTAGAATTTTACCGTTATTTCTGATGTATATGAGAGGTAAGTTTAAACTTTCTTGGAAAATTTTCGTGTGGAAATTTTTCGTGAGGGGGGATATTTTTCCTCGTTTTGTAATTTCGTACTCAGTAATTTCTGCTCGTTCTGGGTTTTATTTATTTATTGATGGTGATTTGCGGTTGTTTTACGCTTGAAAGATAAGAAAAACTAACTCGTAGAATTTGACAACGCTTTCGTCCGTAATAACTTAAACATTAAGAATTTGTTGATCCCAAAGCCAACTATGCTTTCAAAGGAAAGCTAAACCTTCTTAGACTTTTTGAGGCAGAAAATTCATTGCAGTTTTTTTTCTAAATTATTAAGATACTTCGGGTGTATAGCCTAAATTCATCTTAAAAAAAAACTCAAATAAAATTCTCAAATTTGGAAAACCGTGTTTTCTGGCGGGGGGGGGGGATTTCCGCTGGGGGTATTTTCCGGGGGAAGGGGGATATTTTTAATATGTTAAAACCGTGCCCCAAAACAAAGTTTTTTTTGTAGTCTAGAGAGAATATCCGGCATATACGTGGGAATTTATCACAGGAGGGGAGCGAATAATTAAGAAAAAAACTAATTTTTGAAGAGTTCTAGTTCAGAAGCTCCTTGTTAACTTGGAAATTAGCTGAATGGAACTTAAGGAGTGAATCCAGGGCCTAACGCAGCTTAATGCCTTGGAAGGTGTTATCAAGCTACTATCTCTGCTCTTTCCTTGTTTTAGGGCTAAAAAGTGCATTGACTGCAGGTCTGTTCAAATCTTTAAGACCTTATAAATCAGGATTGACTTTACTTACTTTTTACTTTCGGCGGGAACCAGACGATGAACTGTCCTGCCCGGCACCAAAGGATCTTGGGATGACTTCCGACGACCACTTGGACCTGTCGGCTGCAGCTTCTCCGGCGATCTTCAGCCAGTATTTGTCCCATCTCCGACCGTGTCTCCTGAATCCTCCCCACGGTTCCAAGTCCTCCTTGAATGTTTGCCACAGGTTCTTCTTTTGCCCTCCTGGTTTACGTTTCCAGGAGGGGGCTGGTTCGCAGACAAGGACGTCTCGACATATCGTGCCTTCGAGACGGCGCAATGTGTGGCCGAGGAGTTTCAGGCGACGTCTTTTAATGATAAGCGATAGCTCTTCTGATTGGCCACAGCGACTCCTTACTTCACTATTGGAAATCCTGTCCCATCTCTTAATGCGGAGGATGTAACGAAGGCAGCGGTGGTCGAACACATCCAAAGTTCTCGCATCAATTGGGCAAAGGATTGAGCAAAGGTATGAGGCTTAGAACACTTTCCTTGTGTCTTATTTGAGCAGTAGCCTACATCTATTTCCAGGGGCATAGCTCCAGTTTTTTTTATCCAACATTAACTATAATATTTTTTCCATCCAAACTATTGGAGGAGGTGGCGCAACTACCCCCCTCCAACTTTACCTGAATTCTATCTATAATTTTAAATCAGAAATATGCGAAGATTTAGAACTTTTTTGGAGGGGAAGGGAGTGGCTGAGGCTTCACCTGCGCATGTCCATAGACAATATACACCTTTTTTGTAGTTAATTAAATAAAAAACAAGTTTTTCTAACTGAAAGTAAGGAACGACCTTAAAACTTAAAACGAACAGAAATTGTTCCGTATATGAAAGGGGCTGTCCCCTCCTCAGCGCCTCGCTCTTTATGCTAAAGTTTTTTATTGTTTAAAAAAATAGTTCTGAGAAAGTCAAACTTTAGCGTAAAGAGCGAGGCGTTGAGAAGGGGACAGCCCCTTTCATATACGGAACAATTTCTGTTCGTTTTAAGTTTTAACGTCGTTCCTTACTTTCAGTTAAAAAAACTTGTTTTTTTATTTAATTTTTGAACGTTTTTGAATTAATGCAGATTTTGATTTTGGCTCACCGTTCATGAATAGTTACAACAAAATTTTCGTATTAATTTTACTTTTATTTGGTTAAATGGCTTTCTCGAAACTTGTTTAATTTTATTTACTAACGTTTTTATTAGTAATAAATATACGTAACTTACAAATTAACTTACGTAAGGAACTTCTGTATTCATATATTCTTAATACGTAGCCTATATTAGGGGGTTAGTAAGCTAAAGTCCGAATTTTGTTCCAATTCTTTAAAAATGACCCCTTAATCACAAAGGCCTTTAATTAGAATAAACAGCTCTTATGAAAGCACTAAAAAAATATTTGGCTTAAAGAGCGAGGTATTGACTAGGGGGTAAACCCAATCATATACGTAATATTTTATGTTCGTTTCAAGTTTTGATGTTGCTCCTTACTTCCAGTTGAAAAACTTGTTTTTTTTTATTTAATTTCTGATATTTTTTTAAATAATGATGGGAAATCCGGCGCCCCCTTCATAACGATGTCCCTTCCCACATGATAGCTTCCTTCATGGAGAGATCCTCCCACATAACCCCTGACCAACCCCCCTCCCCCGCTACCAGAAAAAATCCCCCTGAAAACGTCTGTATACTTCCTAATAACCAATACTATATGTTAACATTGGGTAAAGTTCATAACTTTCAGCCCTCCCCCCAGATATTTGGGGGGATTAAGTCATCCTAAAAGACATAGTTATCATATTTTCGACTATGCTGAAAAAAATGGCTATCTCAAAATCTTGAACGGGTGACTTTGGGAAAAAAATGTGCGTGGGAGAGGGCCTAGTTGCCCTCCATTTTTTTGGTCACTTAAAAAGGGCTCTGGAACTTTTAATTTCTGTTCCAATGAGCCCTCTCACGATATTCTAGGACCACTGGGTCGATACGATCACCCCTGGGAAAAAAAACACGCATCCGTGATCTTCCTCCTGGCAAAAATGCAAAATTCCACATTTTTGTAGATATGAGCTTGAAACCTCTACAGTAGGGTTCTCTGATACGTTGAATATGATGGTGTGATTTTCATTAGGGTTCTATAACTTTTAGGGGGTGTTTCCCTCCTTTTTTTAAAATCAGGCACATTTTCTCAGGCGCGTAACTTTTGATGGGTAGGACTAAACTTGATGAAACTTATATATTTGAAACCAACATTAAAATCTGATTCTTTTGATGTATCTATTGTTAGATACATCCCGTAGATCCCGATTTCTGGAGTTTCGGTTACCATTGAGCCGGGTCGCTCCTTACTTACAGTTCGTTACCACGAACTGTTTGATAAATCTAGATCTGGAGCTTTAACCATACGTTTTGCTGTCTTATACTCCCTTCCCAGGATAAATCCTCAGGTTGTCTCTGCTCCAAAATCTGGATGTGTATTGGCCTACATAGGGATTCTTGTCTTGTCTCTCACCAATAGATACTCATCACTCAGCAAGGGCTCTCTTGGTGACGTTATTGGTGCTAAACTGACACTTCTCTTTGGATGGCTAGATAGCATTTTCTTTTACCACATTTAACATGTCTAAATACATCAAAACATCACTTTGCTCTTTTATAACTCTTCACTCGACTATACCATTCGGGGTTGTATGACCAGAAGAAAGAAAAACATAAGAAGTGTTCATCATTATTTCGCCTTCGTGTAGCTAGAGGGGTTACGGGGGGGGGGGTATCATCCCCAAATGCAAAAAAAATCTTTCAAATTAAGGCCAGTTATAAAAGATGTTTGAAAAAGACAACAACAAAATTACCCTTCCCCACTAGACCTTGAAAATTACCGTTTGCTCTCCCCATTCATTATCGGGAATGGACGCCAGTGCCTTCTCCCTAATGGGACCACTATGACATCGATTCGTGAAAATATAGGGAGGTTGAGGCAAACATATTTTTTAAATATGGTAGCAGGGGGTTCTTATTTTTTATTTTATTCAATTAAAGTGCCAAAAAAAGTTATTTTTCAATGAAAATACAGTAAATAGGTATATTTTATGAGAATGCAAAAGAATAGCCCTATTTTTATAAAATACAGGGATTCGTATAGGCTATTGAAAGCCAATGAGAAATGACACAATTACAAAACATGTTAAGCTAAAACAATAATTCTAAGTATGAAGCTCATTTATTTTTTTTAGAATTCCCGCATTTCTACGACTGTTTCAAATTACATAATTATATGGAAATTTGTTGATTTCAAAATATCTGGAAGTAAACACTAAAAAGTTCTCCTTGAAGACGAGAGTTCTTGAAATATGCAAGGAACATGACACAAATCATAGTTATTTTCACCACAGATTAAACAATCTAACGTGTCTCTAGGTGTAGGCACCCTTTCTTTTAAAGTTAAATCTTCTACAGAACTAATAAACCTCTATCAGCTGATGACAATCAGTGTTGCCTGATAGGGCGCATACGCATTATTTAAGCACTTTTCCAGGCGGGTGCGCATTAGATTCTTCGCATCAGCATATTTTCAAAGTGATTTTTTGGTTCCCAAGAATTGTACTGTTGGTTGGTACCTCTAATAAGAAGGATGACAGTGGTGTTCCATCTCCCAGTATTTTATTGTTTTTCTAGCATTCTTTATTGAAGGAAAACTACTTTCCACAGGACCTGATCCTTCGTTTCAAACGTATGACAAACCTGAGTCTAATATGAATTTCATTCAGACATATATTGAACATTAACTTTGGTAATGTATTAAATTAAAAAAAAAGCCAAGTTATCCCTAAAGATCTAGTTATAGGATGTTTCAACTATTTTGAACAAAATGACTATCTCAAAATTTTGATCGAAAAACTTTGGAGAAAAATGGCGGGGGAAGGGGTACATGCCCTTCAATGTTTTTGGCAATCTAAAAAGGGAACTAGAACTTTTAATTGCCGTTCGAATGCACCCTCTCCTGATCTTCTGGGGCCGCTATTTTAATTTTAATTTGTCAATTGAGTGCGACCATAAATTTCAAAATACTTGGTTGGCTACTTGGAAGTTTTATTTTTAACACAAACGAGGATCTAATGCATATTGATGAACTGAATTGTAAATTTGCGACTCTTCCTTTTCGTAGGAAGGCTGCTTCCCTCCCTACCCAGATGAATATATTTATGATGTTTACGGGCAAAACGTTCTTAGTCATTTTTCAATTAAAACTAAGCAGCCAAACATTCTTGTTTCATTACATATTGCCACATGGACGTAAGTAGGGGGTACCATGGGGCCCTATCTCTCCGAAAAAAAATATCCTCAAATTTCAGGGAACTAGTTATTCAAATTATCAACTAAAACTTGTTTCTTATTATTAGTCCCCCCTCTCAAAAATATTCGTGCGTACGTGCTTCATTGTCGCACCGAAATATAAAGGAGGCTCTTCTTTAAATATGATATGGAATATAATGAAATATAAATATGGATATAATATAATATATCCTTTGAAATATCCAGGGGGGGGGGGTTACCCGGTTTGAACCCCCCCCCCCCCGAATTTTTTGACCGAGTCGAAAATTAGTAAAACCTAGGTAAAAATCAGTAAAATTAGTCGAAAACTGAGTCAAAAATTAGTAAAATCCTGGATCCGCCCTTGTGAATTGCACCCTATTAAGCTAGATAGAAGGATAAGAAGAAAAACCAAGAGGCGAGACATGTCAATATTGACAAATAGTAAATTTCATAGTTTCATCCAACTTGACTGCTTACCTGTCAATTGAGTGAGACCACCAATTTCAAATTACACCGAATGCTACTTGGGTCTTCACTTTGATATAAATCGCAGATCAAGTATATTGATAAAGTGAATTAAGATCCCTCTTTGAGATAAATTAATTCAGCATGCATCATGGGGAAATTACTGGGAGTCGATAAGCAGATAGTAAGCAATAGAGATTTGAGATAGCATGGCGAGGCCAAACCGGCGCTGATCTGCGTGTAGATAAAAGGGAAGAATGAAATGAGTTTTATCTAACATCTAACTGATAAGAACGTGCATAGCCTCGTAACAAAACACGAAAAAGCTAAGTCTGAATGGATACCATTAGAGATAGAAAAAGCGGTCTTTCAACGGAAACAATACGGCTGTTAGTGATAAACCTGCGAGAAAGATAGAGTAAGATATAAGAATTTCCCTCGTGGGAAAAATGGGGAATATGTCATGCAAACTTTGCACATTCTGAATGTTTTCGACTTAGAAAGAATAAACCGAGGATTATATATATATATATATATATATATATATATATATATATATATATAGGTTACGTTAGGTTACGTATTTAATGTATGCTTTACTTTACCCCCCACCCCCCTAATGTGCAAACATATAGCCTAATGTGCAAATATATAGCCCAAGTTTGTTTCTGAACTATTACATGTTAATCCTATTTCGTTTTATTTCATTAGCGTTAACGAAACTGCACTTTTCGCGCGCTTTACCGCTTTGTAAAACAGTACCAAAGATATATATATATATATATATATATATATATATATATATATATATATATATATATTATATATCTTTGGTACTGTTTTACAAAGCGGTAAACGCGCGAAAAGTGCAGTTTCGTTAACACTAATGAAATAAAACGAAATAGGATGAAAATATAATAGTTCAGAAACAAACTTGGGCTATATATTTGCACATTAGGCTATATGTTTGCACATTAGGGGGGGGGTAAATTATAGCATATATTAAATGCATAACCTAACCTAATCAACCCAACTTATGTACCTTTTAGTCCCCCTAAACCCCAAAAAACTAAAGTTTAAATATAGTTCCCGGTGTGAGAAACCCTTTGTAATGCGTATCTTTATACAGCGTCTTGTATAAGTACCGGGTTTTATCCTATCTGATTTTTAATACAATTGTCCCGCGCTTACTATTTTGTAAAACAGTACCCTGTTTCTAAACGAGCAATAGTAATTAAGATATATATATATAATAGTAATTATATATATATATATATATATATATATATATATATATATATATATATATATATATATATATATATATATATATATATATATATATATATATATATATATATATATATATATATATATATATATATATATATATATATATATATATATATATATATTTAAACGAGCAGTAATTGTATATTTATTAATTTATGCTTGTATGTATAATTTTTTTTTTCGAAGACGGCTTCATATTTTTTGGGGGGAAAATTGACATTGTAGGATCTTTTGGCCTGAAAGAACGATCTAGATAGGTCACGAGTTTGAGGAAATGCCTATCCTCAGGTAATTCGATTTAATTTAAGTCATTTTTTTTTAATATATCCATTTTCCAGTTCCAGAATATACTTGGTGGATATGCCGTCGCTTGTCTTCTAACCGCAGATTTCGTCGTTTAAAGAGGGATGCTTTTAATAGATTGGGACAGAGAAGGAGCGTGCGTAGCTGTTTTGGCTTCAGGTGGCTTGGTGCTGCAGTGGGTTGTTAGTGGTAGTAGTAGTAGTAGTAGTAATAGCTGCTCTTTCCTTCACACATTCAATACATTATTTAAAAACTGATTACACAGATGAAAATTTTTCTGTCTATTTCTTTTTGTTTTAGTTTATTGATGTTGTATAATTTCAATTCAGAAATTTCGACCGAAAAAATTTCTTTGCACTTTCGCCTAAGTTACCTGATTTATAGTACTATATAAAGGTAGCTTATAGTACTATAAAGGTAAATATGTACTAAAAAACTTATCTGTTTCTGTCGATGCTTGAAATATGCAGGTTTATCTTAGTTTTGATAAGATTTTGGAAGAAACTAAATTTCAGGCGGGGGGCAAACTGGGGTCTGGGAGGGGGAGGGGCAAACCAAGTTCTGGAGCGGGGGTGGAAAATCGAGGTCTGGAAGGGTGAGTTGCCCCGCTGTCCCATAGCAAATTACGCCCCTGGCTTGAATTCATTTTCTCCTTCCTGTCTATCTTCGTAGGCGCTAAAATAACACTTCTTCATTATAGGGTGAAAAATCAACAATTTTGATTGAGTTGAGTAATTCTGGCTTGGAACCAAATCCTTCTTTCTGTTTATCTTTCTCGGACTCACACACGCTAAACCAATACGTTCCTTCATTCCACTATAATTTTGCTCTGTCTTCTAACAGCAGATTTCGTTGTGCAACGTTTCCCTTCTTATTTAAACGTGATTTTTGCTGTTTCTTGTTCTATGCCTTTTCTTTAGCTATTCAGAGTCATTTGTCATCTTTTGTAATTTTCCATGCGTCACAGATTCGAAAAAGAATACGACCACTCTTCGGGGAGGGGGGGGGGGGTGAATGATGTAATTTATGCTCTCGAAATGTCCTCTTAAATATGACGTCATTCAAAATGTGTTTTTTTTTTAAAGGCTCTAAACGACTTGGGTTCTTAAACTCGTGACCTATCTCGATCGTTTCAAGACAGAAAATCTCAGGGATGTCAATTTTCAAAAAAAAGGAAAAAAATATGGAGCCACTTCCAAGAATTTCTTAAAAATAAATGTATACACAATTGCTCGTTTAAAGAGATTAGTATAGGGAGCCCTGCGGGCAAACCTCAGCACCTGGCACACGGCAGGCTTATACACATTGATTCTCGTTAACACTAGCGTAGTTTATGGCATCTTTGTAGGTTTGTACTTGGTTCTGTGCCACTGCTTTTTAGTATCGAAGATTGTGACCTGTCGCTTGTCTTTCTACCTCATATTTCTCTGTTCTTGACTTTCGTTTTTGACTCGTTCTAATTTTCGCTGTCGCTTGTCTTCAAACCATACATTTCTTTGTTCTTAACTTTTATTTTTGATTCGTTTTGATCCTTGTTGTCACGAGTCTTCTAATCGCATATGTCTTTGCTCTTCTTTTTTATTTTATAACTCGTTCTGATTCTCGCTGTCGCTAATCTTCTAACCATATGTTTCTATGTTCTTCACATCCTTTTTTGATTCGTTGTATTCCTCTTTTTTCATTTCTTCTAACCGCACATTTCTTTGTTCTTCATTTTGGATTTTCATTTCTTCAGACATTTTTAAATACCCTTTACTTTAGCTGCTCGGATCGGTATTGTCTCATTTGATGATTCTGGCTGTTAATTTTCACCCATTGTGGATTTATGTTTTTTTCAGGTCGTTCCCTTGGTCCTATCACGTTTGATGGTTCAGGTGATTCAACAAAAAATTCCTCTTCTTTCGAAGAATCATTTAGGCTATAGCAATTGTAAATTTTCGATTTTTGGGTCTTCCTCTTGGCATATTTTTATGCTTAAACTGTTTAGTGCACCGTTCGTAAAAAAAAGACTGATTTCGCTCTGTAATAAGGATATGATCAATTCCCTTCAAGTTATATATATTTTAGTTTTTTTTTTAAGTTAACGCACCAGACTACTAAACTGTTAAAATATGTCAGGGTTTTAAGAAAATTGTTTGCAATTGTTGTTTAGAATGAATTTAATTTTTTGTCTCCAGCCAAAATAAGTTTATTTTTCTTCTTTATTTAATATTTTACCGTGAATATCTGCAAATTGATGAATGTCGACATTCACCGGTGAATGCTAGAAATACCCTTTTTTCTCCATGGATTTAGTTAGCGTCGCCAGTCAGATTTTTCAATTTAATGCAAGGTTTGATGTAGACCTCGCCGCCACGCTGATAAGGAAAGTCCAGCGGCAGTGGGGCCAAAAATAGCAGCTTCGGCGCGCCTCCGATGATTATTTTGTGCCGCCGGCGGCGCGCCGCCGGCGTGATCAATGTTTACCGCAAACATTAATGTTTTCTTGGGTCTTTCTCAAATCCCAGCTTGAATTTACAACAGATTCGGGCCTATTAATGAGGTAAAAAACTTCGCAAGTCGCTGGCTTGACGCTTGTCTTCTTCGTTATTCATCAAGAGAAGTAGAAATCTGGTAGAAACGAAATGGCTGTGGCGTTTCAGGACCCTTGCATAATAGTTGTAATAATAAATAATAGATTTGCAGTGACATTCAATAAGATCCAAGGAATCTAATTAAAAGGGAGCACACACAAAAGCCAAATTAAGCCAGTAGCCTATGAGAAATCCAAAAATACCCAAGACAATGAACAAGTCCCAATAGCCGGCGGCGTTGCGACACTTCGACGGCGGTCAACCGGGCCTCTCGTTGGCAGTGTTCAGTTGATGCGCCGGCGTGGCACCGGGGTCTAATTTGATGATGACAGGTTAGGTTAGATTCGGTTAGGCTGCGTTAGGTTAGCTTAATTTAAGTTATTAACTCATTTCTGATGTTTAGAACCAAATTTAACATAATCTAACCTAACTTTGACCATCATAGCTTGCATAAGACTGAAAAAGCTGACTGGGAAAACTAATTGAATCCAAGCAGAGAAAAAGGAATTTCGAACATTCACCGGTGAATGTCGACATTAGCCAGATTTCGGACATTCACGTTAACAAATATAATTCTTACGCGAAGACCTTCTCAAGAGGTGAGTCTCAGCCGTGTGACATCATTTACACAATAAGTGTGTTTCCAAAATTAAGACTCTAAACGAATATTCTCAAACTCGTGATCTATCTAAATTGTTTTTTCAGAGCTGAAAATTCCAGTGTCGATTTTCAAAATAATATGGAGCCTTTTTCGAGAAAAAAATACATAATTACACAATTATTGCTTGTTTAAAGGGAGTAGATAGATTGTTAACATATAAAACTGTACAAAGCAGTGATGCTAACATCTAATTTTATGAAGTTTCAAAGCTGGAATTAAAGACGCCTGTAGTGAGAGATGACGAGGGATTTAATTAAGATACACATCTTTGTGCTAAAGGGTCTCGAGAAACAAAGTTGATGTCACCGGACTTGTAACTGATCTAAAACGGCTCGGAAACATAATTTCAGATAAAAGCCTCACTAACCGAATGCCAAAGCGGATGTTTCAGGCCTGGCTTTCTTTCGGAAAAACGATTTCTTGCGGAGCTAAATGAAATTTGTATTTAACTGATTCTTGACTAGCGAAACGTCATTTAAGCTTAAGAAATGTTCATTTCTAAATAGAATGGGGGTCTTGACTCATTCCTAGTAGAAATAGATATTGAAACTGTGGGCGTACCTGAAAATTTATTTGTAGGGAGGGAGGATACACACACAAAAACTGGTGAACGTGAAAAGTGTATGATGGATGCCTGCTTATGAGTCGCTTTGAAATTGCCCAAGTGGGAAAATCGCAACCATATTTCCGCATACAATAAATAAAAAAAACTCGTATTTCAATGATTAGAGGGCTCAATCGACGCATAACACCTTCTTCTGCTGACTTTTTATAAACCCAGAATGGGACTGCCAGAAACAAGAGCTGTACGGCATGGAAAATGGTAATTTCGGGTACACAAGGGTCACTTCTTGTCTGTTCATTCATATTTGTGCTAGATCTTATATAGGTAAATTCTTCAGAATGTCATTTGTCAGATGGTTAGCGCTAAAAGGCTGGCTAGACGTTCTTTAGGTTGTTTTTTTAAGGGAATTGTATTTTGGGAACATGGTCCTAGAAATACCTGTTTTCAGTTCTTCGTCCCATTACCGTAGGTAGATTTAACCTCTCCTTTATTTAGATTAATTAGAAAATATATATATATTTTCGCAAACAAGGAAGTTGTTCAAAGAAATGTAAAGAGCTACATTAAAAGCTTACTTTAGAAAAAGTAAAGTCATGTAACAATTTAAACTTAAAACGGACAAAAATTACTATATATGAATAAATTATAGAACGTCTAAAGTCAAACTCGCCTGTAATGACTAGACAAAGAGAATAGCCTAATCCCAAGAAAAAACAAAACGAAACCAAAAAACAACAACGGGTTTTTGCCCAGTAGAAAGAAAAGACAACAATCACGACAATTATTCAGTGGCAGTTCCGGCCCTCGCTCGGAGCAAAATATTGATTAGCGCCCCCATCTTGATTCCCAAAAATTTGCAGGCTAAATTTTAACAAAGTTTTCATTTATTAACAAGATTTTTCATTATTTAAATCTGACTTTTGTTACTTTAGCCTCTGGAAAATTATTAGTTATTTGGTTCCAATTGATTGCTTCTAATTCTTCACGTTTTATGCACATTAACACTAAATAATTTAGTCGATCGGAGGTACGTAAATTTTAATTTAAATTTATTAAATGGCCGCTCATTACTGATCCCTGACACTTCAATCACTAATAATAGTTGATAGGCATCTCTTAAGTTTGCGAAGATTCTATCATGTCTCCATATTGGACAATTAGCCTAGTTGTAACACATCTATAGGTTTCTTAAAGGAAATAATTTAAAAAACCCAAGAGGAGCTGTGATATGAGTGACTTTCAGTATAATATTAAAATTATCTTAAAAACTTAGTCATAAAAATAATAAGTTTACAGTCATTAAACAGCATAAAAAATAATGGATTGATTTATCAGGTATGCTAATATCCTTGTCTCACCTAGTATTACTCGAAATGAAGAACACATTCACCATAAGACGCACTCTGGAAGTCCAGTTATTTCTCTCTATCAAACAGAGAATTTCAAGTTGTGATACAAATTTTAAAGCAAGTCTGTAGTCTTAATACTAGTAAGATTCCTTCGCTTCGAACTTGTCTACAAAATAATCATGAAATGTCTTTTTCAGATCCAAAATGACAGTCAATCGTTGAGCTTAGCTCATTGTGCAGAAGTGATGCCAAATTAAACGAAAAAGTAAATAAATAAAGCAATAATCTAAAAATGCTTTACTTTTACGCTGTTAAAAGTGCCTTTAAATGTTTATTACTTTTAAGACAAACCCAAATAATAATCACCATGTCTGAATCCATGTCAGATGGTAACTTTTTTCTAAACACGATTTTTAACTTTTGGTTACTATGGGCTGTGGTTCGCTCTTTACTAGGTTGCAGCTACCGCGCCCTCTTTACTAGGTTGCAGCTACCTGCTAACTGCGCCCTCTACTGTATTTTAACAAAAATGAAATTTCAAAAATTATAAAATGATTATAACCGTTAGATTATTAATTATAAATTTTGTGACCCTAAAATGATTATAAAATGATGAACAAGGGTGCATCAAGGATTTTGTTCAGGGGGGGGGTCAAACTCCGTACCCCCTGGATACGGCCTTGCCTGTGGAGTATGATATTTACACCCCTGCATACACAACAGGTGAATAAAGGCCCATTAGGGAGATTTCTATCGCCTTCTCACTTTTTTTCGAAAAAAAAGGATCAGATACGCCCTTTCAATTTCAACAACGTGATACATTTAATGAATTTTACCTTTCCCTAAAATTTTATCGCTTATGTCATTTCATGTCAAACCTCCGGTGGGAGATCTTATTAAAATGTGTTAGAGATAATTTTGATGTATGCTACCAAATAAAAAGTAAGTGATAGTTCCATTATATATCGTCATTTCATATAATACATATCAATACAGATAAAGCTTAACTCGTCAGAGCTTATCTTTAAATCACCCCCTTCTGAATCCGAATGAGTCTCGGCTTATCATTTTTCCTGGCTTGGAGTTATCACCCTCTCTAAAAGGCGCCCATTTCTAATTAATCGATTCCCTTAGCATAGATGGATACACATATAGCCAAGATTTCTCTTAGAGATAATTCTAGAAAAGATAAACCGTTCTACGACCCATAGGCTGATAAAAGGAGCGACCATGTGGTAATTCTCGATAAGTAATCTATTTCTGTTGGGTTTCTAGATAAGTGTCTTGGCGTTTCTCTAATCTTTTGCATCTTGCTATACAAACAGAATTAAATTAAGCCCTCGGAAAGAAAATGAAGTTTTCCAGCTTGCCAAAATTGAGTTCATGCGAGATCAGATATGATTAAGTAAAACTTTGCTGTAGGTCATTAAGGACAATTAAAATTTCATATTATTTGATGGACAATGAAAAACGCCTAAAGCAAAATGCACATAAAAACTTCAACAGCAAGCAAGATTAATATCTTTAAAGTTCCTGCTACCTTGGAAATTATAGCTAAAATTTTAATTATCATAGGCAGTGCAATAGCGCTGCCTAAGTAAAGATCGATTTTGGCACAATGTATTAGTTCTCTTTTGGTTTCTCTTAGACCAGGGCACTTCGTATCGAAGGAGTTGTCGTAAAAACTTCGAAAAGGACTCATTTGATTGGAGATTTGAGTGGCTTGTGCCCTTTTAAATAGTCGAAAATGATTGGAAGGCAACTAATACCCCTTCCATGCCCACCATTTCCCCAAACACATCCAATCAAAATTTTGAGATAGCCATTCTGTTCAACGTAGTTGAAAGATTTATAAATTATGTCTTGGAGGAGGATAATCCCCCCCTCCCCTTAAACAGTCCTCAGGGCAAGGGTTGGAATTTATGCCCTGAGGGCACATAAGGTTTTAACTGAATGCATTGTCGTAAAAACTTCAAAAAGGGCTCATTCAATTGAAAATTGAAATGGCTAGTGTCCTTTTTAATAGTTGAAAGTGATTGGAGGGCAACTAACCCCCCTGTCACGCCCACCATTTCCCCTAACACATACAATCAAAATTTTGAGATATCCATTTTGTTCAACGCAGTTGAAATTGGAAATTAGGTCTTTGAGGATTATAAGACAGAGCCTTGCCCTGACAGGCGTCAGGGCAAGATTTGTAAGTTATGTACTGGGGGCATATAGAAAGCGTTGTCGTAGAAACTTCAAACAGGGCTCATTTGATTGGAAATTGAAAGGGCTAGTGCCCTTTTTAATAGTCGAAAGTGATTGGAGGGCAGCTAACCCCCCTCTCACGCCCACCATTTTCCCAAACACATCCAATCCTAATTTTGAGACAGTCATTGCGTTCAAAGTAGTTTAAAGTACTGGGAAATATGTCTTTGAGAAAGACAAACCCCCCACACCCCTCAGGGCAAGGGTTGTAAGTTACGCCCTTGGGGTATATAAGTTTGTTTTTTTTTATAGAAAGCGTTGTCATAGAAACTTCAAAAAGAGATCATTCAATTGGAAATTGAAAGGGCAAGTGCCCTTTTTTAAGAGTCGAAAGTGATTGGAGGGAAACTAAAACCCTCTCACGCCCATCATTTCCTCAAACACATGCGATCAAAATTTTTGTTTATCCATTTTGTTCAATGCAGTTGGAAGTTTTGGAAATTATGTCTTTGAGGATGATAACCCCCCCCCCACACCCCTCGGGGCAAGGGCTATAAATTAGGCCCTGGGGCATATAAGGTTTTTTACAGAAAGCGATATTGTATAAACTTAAAAAAGGGCTCATTTTATTGGAAATTGAAAAAGCTAGTGCCCTTTTTAATAGTAGAAAGTGATTGGAGGGCAACTAACCCCCCTCTAACGCCCACCTTCCCCAAACACATCCAATCAAAATTTCGAGATAGCCAGTTTCTTCAACGTAGATGAGAGTTAAAGAAATTTGGTCTTTAAGGATGGCAACCCTGTAGCGGATTAAGGGGGCGAGGGGGTGCCCCCTAACATAGTCTAAAAAAGTGTAACTTACTTAATTAACACAAACTTGCGGTAATTACACTTGCTCCTAATGCAAGTTTATAGGATCAAACTATTCCCCCCCTCCCCAAACAAAAAAATCCAGGATCTACCCCTGTGAGACTCTTTCACAGCCCTCAGGGTAAGGGTTGTCAATTATGCCCTGGGGGCATATAAGGTTTTTGCAGAAAGCGGTGTTGTGGAAACTTAAGAAATGGCTCATTCGATTGGAAATTGAGAGAGCTGGTGCTCTTATTAATTGTCGAAAGTGATTGGAGGGTAACAAACCCCCCTCTCCGTCCACCGTTTCCCCAAATACATCCAATCAAAGTTTTGAGAATAATTTTGTTCAACGTAGTTTAAATTTCTGGAAATTGGTTCTTTGAGGATGACAGCCCTCCCCCCAACCCTCAGGGCAAGGGATGTAAGTTATGCCATGGGGCATATAAGGCTTTTGTAGAAAGTGTTGTCGTAGAAGCCTAAAAAAGGGGTCATTCGATTGGAAATTGAAAGGGCTAGTGTCCTTTTTAATAGTCGAAAGTGATTGGAGGACAACTAACCCGCTCTCACGCCGACCATTTTCCCGAACACGTTCAGCGAAAATTTTGAGATAGCCATTTTGTTCAACGTAGTTCAAAGGTCCAGAAATTATATCTTTGAGGATGACAACCCCCACAGCCCCCTGAGCAAAGGTTGTAAGTTATGCCTTGGGGGTATATAAGGTTTTTATAGAAAGCGTTGTCGTAGAAACTTCAAAAAGGGCTCATTCAATTGGGAATTGAGAGGGCTAGTGCCCTTATTAATAGTCGAAAGTGATTGGAGGGTGAATGCCCCCCCTTCATTTCCCCCAAACACTTCCGATCAACATTTTGATATAGCCATTTTGTTGAACATAGTTGAAAGGTCCGGAAATTATGTTTCTGAGTATGACAACCCCCCGTAACCGTTGGGGCTAAGGTTGTAAGTTATGCCCTGGGGGCATATAAGGTTTTTATAGAATGCGTTGTCGTAGAAACTTCAAAAAAGAGGTCATTCAATTGGGAATTGAGATGGCTAGTCCCCTTATTAATAGTCAAATGCGATTAATAGTCCCCCCCCGCGCCCATCGTTTCCCCTAACACTTCCGATCAACATTTTGATATAACCATTTTGTTGAACGTCTTTGAAGGGTTTGGAAATTATGTCTTTTAGTTTGACAATCCCCCCCATCCCTCAGGGCTAAGATTGTAAGTTATACCCTGGGGCCATATAAAGCTTTTTTTTTTATAGAAAAATCGTTGTCGTAAAAACTTCAAGAGGGGGTAATTGGATTGGAAATTGAGAGGGCTATTGTCCTTTTTAATAGTGGAAAGTAATCGGAGGGAGAGTCACCCCCGCCCCATGCCCATCATTTCTCCAAACATTTCCGATCAACATTTTGGCCATTTTGTTCAACGTAGTTGAAAGGTCTGGAAATTATGTCTTTGAGGATGACAACCCTCCCCCCATAGCCCTCGGGACTAGGTTCCTAAGTTATGCCCTTGGGGAATATAAGGTTTTTATAGAAATTTTGTCGCTGACGCTTCAAAAAGGGCTCATTTGATTGGAAATTGAGAGGATTAGTGCCTCTTTTATTAGTCGAAAGGGATCAGAGAGCAAATAGACCCCCATGCCCATCATTTCCCAAAACACTTACAATCAAAATTTTGACATAGCCATTTTGTTCAGCGTATCAGAAAGGTCTGGAAATTATGTTTTTAAGGATACCCCCCCCTCCCCCTAGCACTCAGGGCAAGAGTTGTAAGTTATGCCCTGGGGACATACAAGGTCTTTATAGAAAGCGTGGTCATATAAACTCGGAGGGGGGCTCATTGGATTGGTAATCAGACGCTCTAGTGCTAGTTTTAAGTCAAAGTGATCGGAGGGCAGCTACCCCCCCCCCCCCCATAAACACACGTCGTATTGTCCCGAAATGCATATAATAGAAATTTTGAGATAGCCATTCTATTCAAGATAGTCTTAATATCATATAGCAAGGCTTTTGGGGTCGAAACAAACCCCAGAGATTAAGGGTAAGGGTTGTAAGTTATGACCAAGGGGTATTTAAGATTTTTATGGAAGGGATGGTTGTTTAACTTTAGAAGAGGCTCAGTCTTTCTCCCTGAAAAAGATTAAGTCAATATGAAACGAACAGAAATTAATAATAATAAAAAAATTCCACAAAATAAGTTCTTTAAAAAAGAGAAAAGAATTCTATAGACCCAAAAATGAACAAAGGTACACCAAGATAATCTACCTTTCATATAGCTGCCAACCATCATTATCAATAAATGAAAGATATCCAAAACAAACAGAGATTAAAACGAATTACAGAGTTAAGCTCACAACGAGCAAAAATTAATATGAGTAGGGTTCTAAACCCCATGCTTTCTAAAAGCCCGAATATAATTTCTATTTTGCTTAAAAAAATTCTTTTAAATGTTTTCACTTATATAACTAAGAAATCAAAAATTAATTGAGACTTTAAAGAATAAATATCAGCATATGTATATTAAACTGACAATGCACATTTTTTTTCAGTAAATTCATTTGAATTTTTTCAGCAAAGTAGAAATTATATTCTTGCATATAAAAAGTACAGGGATTTAGAACCCTAATTATATCGATGTCTAATCTTGTTGAGTTTTACTTTGTAGTTCATTTTGATTTCTGTTCGTTTTGGGTTTCATTTATTTATTGATACTGATTTGTGGTAGTTGTATGTTTGGTAGATTATTTGATTCTATTTTTGTTCATTTTCAGTTTAATGGAGTCCTTTACTTTTTTTTAGAAAAACTTATTTTGTGGAAAAAGTTTTTCTTAATTAATGTCTTTAAAAGATATATGAAGAACAGGCATTTTCAGGGACTCATAAGACAGTGAACTTATTGAAACTCCGTAACCGTAATTATTAAGGGGGTGCGATATCTAGATCACCATATCTTATCCATTATAAGCTTTTTAGTCTACGTGGCTAATACCGCTCTCTAGGGATATAATGAAAGAAAGATTGAGGTGGCTAGGGCACGTTGTTGGGATGAAAGATGATATATTGCCGAAGATTGTTCTTTTCGGCCAACCGTGTAGGGCTAAACGGAAAGCAGGTCGGCTTCGTCTGGGGTGGGAGGACGTCATAAAGAAAGATTTAAAGGAAGTGGGAACTTCGTGGGCGGGTGTAAAAAGGGAGGCTTTGAATAGATTTGGATGGAGGAGGAGCGTGCGTAGCTGTGTTGGCCTCAGGCGGCTTGGTGCTGCAGTGAGTTGTTAGTAGTAGTAGTAGTAGTTGATTGAGTGGTCTTTCCATAATTTGAAAAGCTTGGATAAGAGATCTAATATACGACAGAAAACGAAAAGCCGACCCCCTACTTTCCTGAAAATCTTAGAAAAAACATTTAACTTCTCGCGTTTGACGTCGGAGATAAATATATTCAGTTTTGATGGAACTTAAGTTATCAGAGTGTGAATTTTTTTTCCCAATGAGATACAGAATTTTAGCTTTTGCAGTTATCTGAGGTGCTACCCGCTTTGATTGACGAGCTTGCCAACAAAAAGGATGTAAAATTTCATTGGTATTTTAGTCAAATTTCAAAGTCAAATACGGTCAAACAACACTGAAACTCGCAAAATTATTTTAACGTAGCCTACCGCATCCCCTGAATTTAAAAGCTAATAGATATTACCCATGAACTGAGTGAAATATTTTCGTTTTTTGTGTAAACAAGTAAATAAGAAGTTTGTGAGGGATTTCAAGATTTTCAGCAATAAAAAATATATTCATAATGTTTTCAAAAAGAAAAAAAATAACAATTCAGCAATAAGAACAAGATACATTTGATGATGACTTATTAAACATGCCGTATACCGTTGCCTTTTTGATTAAAGGCTGGAACTGTCATTTTTCCTCATGGAGAAAAACTGACTGTGCCCAGTGGGGGGGGGATAACAATAAAATTAGTATGTCTACAACTTTATTGAAAAAATATTTATTCGTTCAGAAATAAATAAAACGACACAACTTGTATCCAAATATCGCTTCGTTCATTTAGGTGATAGGTAAATAACAACCTATCCAAATTACAGATGTCGATTTTTGACACAATATGAATCTAGACACAAATTTTCACAGCATTAAAAGCCAAGTACCCAAATGGAATGTGTGTTCCTGTGATGCTGGTTGACTTACGATTTATTCCGATAAATTACATTTTTCAGTTGTCTTCAACTACAAGTTAACTTTTTGAATTATAAGAGAGGTGATCTTGTTTAAAGCTTCTTCAAAATCCATCCCATTAGTTATGATGGCTCCCATCAGCTCTCTGGACGATTAAGGGACGATTGGCAACTGAGAACCTGAGCTGACTCATAGTTTATTGAAAGTAGATCTTTTGTAAGTTTCATCTTGAGAAAGGTTTTGCGGTATTTGTCTAGAATCCGATAAACACGCGAGAAAGACCGCACAGAGAATCTAATGATATCCTAGTGAAAAACAGGTTTACGCTACCTTGTGTGAGGCATTGCTCACTCCGTGACAAATGTTCAAACTTTGTTTTTTTTGGGGTTGAAGGGGCAAAAAAAGGTACCTAGGTTAGGTTACGTTTTTAATATATGCTATGCTTCACCCCCCCCCCCCAATTTGACCAAAACAAATATAGCCCAAATTTGTTCATAAACTATTATATTTTCATCCTATTTTGTTTTATTTCATTAGCATTAACGAAACTTCACTTCTCGCGTGTTTATCGGATTCTAGACAAGTACCCTTTTTGCAGCTAGTTACACTTGTTTCGATGGTAAAACAATCGCATTATAACGACAATATCGAGGGATACAGTCATGGGACTGCTGAATAAGCTTCAGAAGCTCAAGCTATTTCTGCCCCAAAATATTCGTAGCCTACAGTTGAAACAAAAATATATGAATTATTGTATACTGTAACATAGGAATTATTTATTAAATTTACAAGACGCTCGTGCTACTATAAGTGAAAACTCAACAATTACGCTCTGTTGAATCTGCAAAGAACCGGTTTAATGTCTGTATTGACAATTAGCTTTGGCTCAGTGAAAAACTAAGATGTAGGTATATTTTGATTAAATATTTGGTAGACATTTTGGGTATGCTAGGTAGTTAACATAATGCGTTTTGGGCGGCCTGCTTTCCACAATTTATATATATATATATATATATATATATATATATATATATATATATATATATATATATATATATATATATATATATATATATATATATACATATTCTCGAAACAAAATGGGGAAAAGGGAAATCTCCTTTATAATTGACTATAAAGATCCCGCTTCCATAATGAATAATTGAAAATTAGTGGATAAAAAACGTACTTTTTTATGTCCCCTCGTGTACACGATCCGTGTTATCGTCACGGATTCAGCAATTTGGACTCAACATGGCTTTGCGTTCACGCACGTTTTGTCAAACAGTTCGTAAAAGGAGCCACTCGGCCCAATAGTAACGGAAACTAAAAATTGGAATTTTCATAACAATTGTTGCATAAAAAGAATAAGCTTTTTATGCTGATTCTAAACATATATAATTCAATAACTTTAATGCTACCCATTAAAAGCTACAAGCCTGATTAAAATTTGCTTGGTATTCGAAATAGAGGAGAAGCACTCCCAAAAAGAGAGAGGGATCTTGATGAAAATCGCACCATCATATTCAGCGTGTTAGGGAACCCTACTGTAGTGGTTTGAAGCTGCAATCCAAAAAAAGGGGAATTTTGAAATTTCTGCCAGAAGAAAAATCACGGATGCGTGTTCATTTGTTTTTGCTGTTGTTTTTTCTTTGTTCTTCCCAAGGGTCATCGTGTCGAACCAATGGTAATAGAAGATGGAGAGATGACTCAATTGGACGGAAATTAAAAGTTGTAATGCCCCTTTTAAGTGAACGAAAAATTGGACGGCAACTAGCCCCTCTCAGGCCCTGTTTCCCCAAAAGTCGTCTGATCAAAATTTTGAGATTTTGTTCAACATAGTTGAAGGTCCAATAATTATGCTTTTGGGGATGACATGACCTTCCCACAGTTCCCGGGGGAAGGGATGCAAATTATGAAGTTTGCCCATTGTTTGTATATAGTATTCGTTATTGGGAAGTATAAAGATTTCTTAGGGGGGCTGGGGCAATTTTTGGGGATGGATTTTTTACGTTTGTACTTTTCCATTACAAGTTTCCCAGGGTGAATTTTTCGTGGTAAATTTTGTCAGGGAAATTTTCCAGAATTCATATACGAAATTCGTCTTATTTGTCTTACTTTATTATTGGTGACTCCATTTAACACGTGGAGATTTTCTGGAGGAATTGTCCGGGGGAAACTTACTACCAAGTTGGAAATCTCTCATTCGGAGAAATTCTCCATGGGGAAATTTTTTAAGAAACTTTCATGAGGAAAAAGTTCCTCCACGAGGACCTTTCTATTGGGGGGAGGGAGGATTTCCGGAAAAAAATTGACATTGAGGAGATTCCGCAATCGCCTTTAAAACGATCGGAAATTAAATAAAAACAAAGTTACGCTAAAGTTCGATCTTTGCCCCAATTCTTTAAGAACGACTCCTAAAACACAAGAGCCGTTTAATTAAAATCAGAAGGTTTTTTAAAAGCACTAAGAATTTTTAACATGAAGAAATGGGGTATTGAGGAGGGAGCCCCCCCCCTTGAAAAAATTATTATACAGCCCATGCCCCTTGACTCTCTTAATTAGACTCCTCCCCCCCCCCAATAAAAATTCTGGATTGTTTTTACACCCCTGTTCCTCACCTTCAGAAATAGACAGTCAGCCTTCTTAAGATTAAATATGGTTTTGTGTGCCGGGTAGAGATTGTAGGAAACAGGGGATAAACGATGAAATACCGATGGAAGTGCTGCGCCTTTGCTTTTTAGTTTTATTGCTTGTTTGACTATCAAGGGCCAAAAAGGAGGGTATGATGAGGGAACTATTCTTCCCCTCCAACATCTAAAACAAATTTTTCTTTATTTTGACTAACCTGACGCTTTTCATAAACCTTTGTCCCCTCTTGCCCCCATAGATAAAGAGAGCCTCCAGGTGAGAGGAGGCCTACGGGCCTATGCTCGTTTTCCACTAAATCTTGTTTTTTTCCTAATTTTGCATAATTTCTTATATTTTCCAAATAGTTCACCTTTTTATAGTGAAGCTGTTATCCACTATAAATGTCGGACCCTTTGAAACCCCAACCTGTGTTTTATCGGTGGTGAAAATTATGACCAACTCGGGATGAATGTGAGATTTTTCACCCAAAGTTGGATTGGAGGATCCTAAATATCCTAATTGTGGCTAAAATTGCTTAAGGATTGTTCTGGGTACCCGGCTGACTGACCGTATTTCAAACAATAGGCTGTACGGAAAATGTGGTTCAATTCCGCTCTCTAGGGCTATAATGAAAGAAAGGTTGAGTTGGCTAGGGCACGTTGTGGGGATGAAGGATGACAGATTGCCGAAGATTGTTCTTTTCGGCCAACCGTCTACAGCTAAATGGAAAGCAGTTGTCCTCGTCTGGGGTGGGAGGACGTCATAAAGAAAGATTTAAAGGAAATGGAAACTTTGTGGAAGGGTGTAAAAAGGGAGGCTTTGAATAGATTGGGATGGAGGAGGAGCGTGCGTAGCTGTGTTGGCCTGGGGCAGCTTGGTGCTGCGGTGAGTTTTTAGTAGTAAGAGTAGTAGTAATTGTGGCTGTAAATCCAGGCCTTCTATGTTTTATACGTTTCCTTAGGATCCATTCACTCATCATTGTCACTTTGACTTAGAGAATGAGTGGTTGTTACCTACTTTTAACGAGGTCTTCATCAATTGTATTTGCTTGTTGGGGTGTCAAATAGCAAAAAGTTAGGGAGAATATGTTTCAAGTTCGGGGGAGTTAATGCATCGTTTTTGTCTATTTTTCAATAATATTTCTTAAATCAGGCGCTTTTCAAGGAAAACAACCCCCCTCCCTCCAAAAAAACGTATTTTTTATTCATACAAGAGGACACATACTCCCTCTGCCCTCCCCCCTGTTGAGACCAATGATTCAAGTTAATAAGTCTGACGGAAAAAAAGGATACAGTCCTTGGCTATATCCAATGTAGACACGAACCAACTGTTGATGAGAAATAAACACAAAAAAATAAAACAAACTAACAGAATCAGCAAAATTTTACATTAAGCACATGATTATATCTTGCATAAGATAGGGGGGGGGGGTGTAGGTATACTTTAAATGACTCTGAAAAATCAAATAAATCAAAATTTTCTCAACGCAAAGAAGCAGGCCTGATAAGTTTGGGTATATTTTTTTTGTTCACGGATTACTGAGATAAGCTAAAAATTTATATACTTTTAGAATCAGAATTTCATCCTGAATCCAATAATTCATTCTTTTTCAATGTATATTTAATTTACCCCCCCCCCCCTCTAATTGTCCAGTACATACCTTGAATTGTATATAAGCACTAAATTTTCCTTGTGAAACTTTTCTTAAAGTTGATTTGACGGTTTATTAAAGTGATGGAAAATTCATTGCATATATACAGTTCAGGGAATATATTTGTCCATTACACGGGGGGGGGTGTTGTTGGTAAAGTGAACCTATGATAGAAATGAAGGTACTTGTGCATTATACGCCACTCAAGTTTACGCTGTCTAAAACTCAAGAACAAACCGGTTTCTTCGTTAGTTTCTTTCAGCTTAGCGTGAGACAAGACAAAGACAAGTGACAGAATAGATGGGAAATATATAATTTTGGCTATATATTTGCATATTAGGGAGTGGAAGGGTGGGGTAAAGCATTTGGGCAGTTTGAATTCAGAAAAAAATTCTTACTTCGTAATATGCATAATTATTGTACCTAACACATTTTACATGCTGATCCGCTATATTTTACCCCCCCCCCCCCCTAATGTGCAAATATTTAGCCCAAATTTGTTTCTAAAGTGTTATGAATGGCGTATAATGCACAAGTACCGGAATTAATGTTGTTCTAGATTCATGACAAAATTCTGAATCTAAATTATAGGCCTATGTTTATTCCTTAGCTACCTCAATAATCAGTGAATCCAAAAATTTACTGTATTTTGTAGGCTAGCCTAAACTTTTAGTTCAGAATAAAATATAAATAAACTCAATCGCCTCAATATTCGAGATGCATCTCCCCCCTCCAAAAAAAACTGACAAATTTCAATGCTGCTTTAGGATCTGGACAACCACAGCATATTGCGCTTTTCTTGATTAGTTTTTTCATTCAATCTATTTTATACTATTCTTAGATAATTCAGATGTATTCGGTATGGTCTAGTGGCTAGGATAGCTGGCTCTCACCTAGCAGGCCCGGGTTCGATTCCCGGTCCCGGAATTTTTGGAATTTTATAACATCGTAATGAGGGTCACCGGCATCTCATTGCGATTTTTTTTTTTTTTTTTTTTTTTTTTTTTTCTTATTTCCAAATGTGCCGTGCAAGTATCTGATTTCCTGTTTGTTTTTTACATCGCTCTATCATGAATACAGTATATAAATTATAGGCAGTATGATGTTTCTCTATCTCACCCATTATAAAAACCCGGACCGAGGTGCCAGTGCTCAAGAGAACGTAGAAACATAAGCGGCATTATATCTTTTCACGGGTAGACAAGTTAGATTTCTCTTGAACGCGAAACTTGGCTTCGACGTTGGAACACTAAATTTTGAAGAAACTAATTTTAAATTAATTTATTCCAATACATATATGAAAATCGGTAATTAGTAGTGCAATGTTATTATTAGATGTTTCTAGGAATTAAAAGTAGGTTTTGAAGTCTCAAGTTGGTTTCAAAGGCATGTTGAGAAAGTTTCTGCCAAAATACATGTTCCAGGCAGGGTTGCCAGAAAGTCAAGCCCAAGCCTTTGAAAAACAAGCCAAAATACGCCCGAGCCTTTGAAAACCAGAACTGCCATCATGGTCAGTTGAAAAGGTTCTAAAATTGCCCAAATTTGTGTGTTTCACAACAATTATCGGTGCTAAAGTAAAAAAAAAATAAAAGAAAATGCGGTCCAAACTTTTTGTTAATTCCATAACCTTTTTCAAAATCCTCATCATTTCGTCCATGACAAAATTAAAAAATTGTGTTACGAAAGTGCTACAAATTGAAGCACGGGCTACAGTGCTACACATTATGAAATAGTGCTAAAATACTTCTTTCGTGCTAAAATCAGAAAAAGTTTTGCCCCTAATCTAATTCTACTTTTACCTTGCTTGCTTACCCTTCGTTCATCCTGCTCCAATTTCACGGAAGAACAACGATTTATGTCATCCGCCAAAATTCATCTGTTTTGAGCTGCAGTTTTATGCGTCATAATCGTTAAACAGCTGTGAACTCTTTTTATTAACTTTTAGAATTTAATATGACTTATTCCAATGAATACGTTAGTAACAACCACAAGCCGGAGACATACAATATCTTTGGTTTATTATCGCATAAAAATTTTTGGTACACGTTAATTGGTACAATTGTAACACATTATTTAAAGATAATTTGATGATAGAAGTCAGGCCTCAAAAAAACAAAAAAACGTGAGAACAGGGCTCATACAAAAGCCTTCGTAATCCCAAGATGAAATAATACGTACAGATAAAAAACAAAAACAAGAAAGAAAGGCAATTAGATCCATAAGGCACTAAGAGATTTAAGACTCAAAGGAGGCTAGGATATTATCTAGATCGACTAGATCAGTTGTTTGGTCAGCTTCTTCGACTTCACAAACCTTATGAATATCACTATTGAAAAGCAGTTGCAAAACAATATCTAAAGATAACTTTATGATTAAAGAAAGGCCTCGAAAAGAAACGTGAGAACTGGGTTAATACAAAAGCCTTCGTAATCCCAAGATGCAATAATACGTACATATAAAAACAAAAAAACAAAAAAAAGGCACTTAGTTCCATAAGGCACTAAGAGATTTAAGACTCAAAGGAGGCTAGGATATTATCTAGATCGACTAGATCGGTTGTTTGGTCAGCTTCTTCGACTTCACAAACCTTATAAATATCACTATTGAAAAGCAGTTGCAACACAATATCTAAAGATAACTTTATGATTAAAGTAAGGCCTCAAAAAGAAACGTGAGAACGGGGTTAATGAAAAAGCCTTCGTAATCCCAAGATGAAATAATACGTACAGACAAAAAACAAAAAAGAAAGGCACTTAGATCCATAAGGCACTAAGAGATTTAAGACTCAAAGGAGGCTAGGATATTATCTAAATCGACTAGATCAGTTGTTTGGTCAGCTTTGTCGACTTCACAAGCCTTATGAATATCACTATTAAAAAGGAGTTACAACACAATATTTAAAGATAACTTTATGATTAAAGAAAGGTCTCGAAAAGAAACGTGAGAAAGGGGTTAATGCAAAAACTTTTGTAATCCCTAGATGAAATAATACGTAAAGATAAAAACAAAAAAAAAAAAAAAAGGCACTTAGTTCCATAAGGCACTAAGAGATTTAAGACTCAAAGGAGGCTAGGATATTATCTAGATCGACTAGATCGGTTGTTTGGTCAGTTTCTTCGACTTCAAATATCACTATTGAAAAGCAGTTGCAACGCAATATTTTAAGATAACTTTATGATTAAAGTAAGGCTTCAAAAAGAAACGCGTGAACTGGGTTAGCACAAAAGCCTTCGTACAAAAGCCTTCGTAAGTACAAAAGTCTGTAGATAAAATAATACAGACGGATAAAAAAACAAAAACAAAAAAGAAAGGCACTTAGATCCATAAGGCACTAAGAGATTTAAGACTCAAAGAAGGCTAGGATATTATCTAGATCGACGAGATCAGTTGTTTAGTCAGTTTCTTCGACTTGACAAGCCTGATAAATATCACTATTGAAAAGCAGCATACACTTTGTAGGCTCAAACGTCAAGCAACAAGTGCCACATGCTGACAACCACAGCCTGAACACAAGTATTCAGCTCAACATCCGCAAGAACATACGGTTTCGGAGCTTGCTTTTAATGACATTCATCATAGAAAATGACCGTTCCACTATCGCATTGCTAATTGGCAAACTCAACAGGGTCAATGCCCACTTGGCTAACTCACGAAAAGGAAATGCCCCAACAGCATCAAGATAATGTAGGACAGCTCTTCAGAATTGAGAGGAGTCTTTGGGGATTGTTCCTCCTCACGCAAATGACCAATTAACGTCCAACAGTTTCCTCCACTGATTCTCCAAGGCACTGAGATCAGTGGTAGCAACAATTCTCAATGGCAAGTCTTCAAATCGGGGTCGAAACTGAGACAAGCAAATCACAGGGGATAAAAATTTCAGCTTTATGAGCGAATCCAGAGCAGGAGGCATTTGTTTAAGCACCGCTTTAGCCGCAGTTTTCTGGAACGCAAAACACCGTATTTTGATTTCGCTCTTCGCTGTGTCTGAAAGTTTAGATTTGGCCAGTTCTATCAGGAACTCGTGTCCGTAATCAACTTGATCTGGAGGCAAATAATTGATTTCGAAGTCCATATTAACCATCAAAGACAATGCAGATGAGCCGAGTATCCTACGCAGGAGACAGTATCAAACCCTGCAACTCTTCAAAATGACGAAATGGTCAGGGTGTGTGTGCTGAAATAGCAAGTTGACCCTTTGAAATTCGGAAAGCAATGTCTTCAAGAACACAATGAAAATTCTGTTTTGCTCATCTTGATACATAGCATGTAGCACTCTGGTAGTATATCAACGTTCTTTCTCTTTGGCTATACTGAAGTGTGTGGTGAGCTCCAAGTACTGCTCATGTATGAGCACCAAGGCATTGTACCGAGAGAGCCAACGAGTATTTGAGGGAGAAATAATACGTAAGGGTGAATTTCCATCGTTTATCAAATTAAATACATGTTGATATGTCTCCCTTCTAAGAGGGCTTACATTAAACCATTTATATGTTTCGGACATCATAAACTCACGGTTCGAAGGGAGTTCACAGACCGCCTCTAAAGCACAGATGGAGTGAGTAGCAAACACACTTGAAGAGCTGAAGATAGGGTAAGCCATTGTCTCGTAGTAGGGTAAAAAGGGAGTGGTTTACTCCGCACAAGTTACTAGTACCGTCTGTGCCAATACCAATAAGGTTAATCATAGGTACTTTGCCGATATCAAGGAACTCTTTGAGTTTCTGATACAGTATAACAGCGGTAGTCGAAGGTAAGTAAGTAAGTAACAATGGGTTTATTTAAAAAAAAAAAATATACATCATCGATTCCCTGAAGCAATGCTTGTGCGGGAGAAAACCCTCCTAATAAATAAAAAAAAAACAAGAAAAAAAAAAGAGAAAAAAAAGAAATAGAAAAAAAAACAAAAAAAAACAACAAACAAATAGCTCAACTTACCGGACCCGAAAACCAACGAACCTCCAAACAACACCCAACAAAAATATAATAATTATAATCATATTCAGCTGCAACTAAATGGTACTTCAATTATGGGGGGGAGGGGGCGCCTTCACCTTTGTACTCTTAGCATCATTAGTTACAGTAACTGTAGTTGTAGTACTAAAAGTATACACATAGTGCCTTCTGGCTAATTCAAAATCCCCCACAATGTACTTTTAAAGATCTAACTTATTAAGTTGTTCTTGAGATATTGCTTTGCCACCTTTTTGAAAGTCCACCTGCTCATAGTTTATCTTTATTTAGTTCAATGTCTCCCTAAATATTTCTTGTATTTGATTACTGAGTATGTTGTTATATTCTCTTTGGACTATTGCTCTGAGTGTTGTGGGGGGGGGGGCATTCTCAAAGTCATAATTTCTGGACCTTTAAACTATGCTGAACAAAATGGCTATCTCAAAATTTTGATTGGATGTGTATGGGGAAGTGATTGACGTGGGGGATGGGGAGCTGGTTGCCTTCCATGAGCTCTTTTTGAAGTTCCTATGACATTTCTTTCTATAGGAAGTACCCTGGTCTAAAAAACAAAACAATATATTGTGCCCACATTGCTCTTTACTTAGGCAGCACACTACTTAGGCAGCACTATTGTGCTGCCTATGATATTTTGTCTTGGTATTTTGGTTATACAGCACTGGAAGTGCCAATTAGACCAGGTAAGCCCCTCTATAATTCAGCCTAAGGGTGCCCATGTATATTTGCACATTCTGGGGGGGGGGGGAGATAAAGTATAATAAACTTGCAGTTAAAAAGTGTTAATTACAACAGTCTAGAGAAAGACATGTAGAGAAGGAAACATGTTAAGAAAACAATTCATAATATGCAGAATAATTATAGATAACACATATTGCATGCATCTCAGCTATACTTTATCCCTAACTCCTTCCCCTAATATGCAAATATATAACCCAAATTATATATTTCCAACCCATTCTGCCACCCATCAGTAACTTGTTTTTCTGGTTTTGTTTTGTCACAGTCGATTACACTTACTGGTACAATTGATGAACTTCAGCCGTGGTTTTTGACATAACGGCGGAGGGCCTGGGGGTAATGTAAAGAACAGCTACAATCAAGATATCAGCAACAATTATTTTTATATACTAAATATTAGGTATTAATTTTTTTCTTGATATGTTTCCTTCTCTAGGTACATACCACTACAACTAGCGAAATCTGCCTATTACAAAGTATAAATTGTTTTCTTAACATGATTTTTTCGCAATAGCCCCAAATCTAGACTAAGCCTAGGCCACAAAAAGGTTGGGCCAGATCTGTCAAATATATCAAAAAAGGATAGATCTGCATAAAATTCAAGTCTTGCCTTAATCTGAGCAGCAATAAAATTCCTTGTTAGACTCCTAACGCAGAGCCATCTCAGCCGTGCAGAAACAAATTCCTAATGGGGAAGCGTTTCAGAATAGAAAGCGTTCCACGTGCTAAAGGAGGGCTCTTGTCTTTTGGTGCATAGCCACAGCTGAACCACTGTGATTTTCGAATTTTTATCTGGTTCCAAACTTTCAGTCAAAATAAGCCCATTTTTTTAAAAAAGCCCACATTCCCGCCCCACGGCCCCCACGCCCACTCCAAAATTCAGCCCGCCCCTGACGACTAAAACAAGCCCACGGGGCGGAAAACAAGCCCATCTGGCAACACAGGTTCCAGGGTAATTGGACCGCTGATGGCAGATCAAATGAGAGGAGCTGTTTGTACGCGCTAATGCAAGAATAAGTGGGAGGAGCTGTTTGTTCGCACTGAGAATGAAGAGCCAGAAATTATCTGCGGTAAACTTACTGCTATATCTTTATAGTGTGATCATGAGGTTTTAAGTAACGGTTGATACTTCTTTTGAAAGTGTCGACTGAGAAACTTTTAGGGAAAACGTTGAAGACGGAATATTTGTCGGTCCTCATATAAGACAACTTTGAAAGATGAATACTTCGAGTTGAAAATGGAAGACCAGGCAAAGAAAGCATAGAAATCATTTAAAAAATTGGTAACTGGTTTCCTGGGAAATGAAAAAGACCCAAGCTACAATAATGTCGTTGGAAAAATGTCAAATGAATACAAACTGCTAGGATGCAAATGACTCGTAAAGTTCATTTTCTCCGTCCTCATCTGGATTATTTTCCGGAAAATTTGGGAGCAGTAACTGAGGGACAAGAAGTACGGTTCCATCCAAATATTAAAGAAATGTAATACAGACATCAGGGACGCTGGGATGTTGATATGATGGCTCACTACTGCTGGATGTTTGAAAGGGAAAATCCCCAACCCCACAACAGGAAAAGTATCAAATAAAGTTTTGAAGAAAAAAGAAAACGTATCTTTTCTAAACGTATTTTTATGATTTTCTTGTGTTTAAATTAATTTTAATAACATTTAAATAAATAAAACTGATATGAAATGTGTTCAATTTATGATCTTCTCCCTAAAACCTTTACCCTCATATTATTTTATATCAATATTATTTCTGGAATCAGCACCAAACAATACAGACAAACCAGTTATTAAAACTAATACAGTTTTAAAAAATGTTTTTTTTAAACTTGTGTAATTCATGGTATATTTTCAACTTCTGAGACTTTATCCTCTCCCCTCCCACCTTGTTAAACCGCTGTTCATTTGTGCTACCCTATAATAAAAATAATTTGAAATAGTTTTTTTTGGTACTGATGCATTATGCGGGCACCGCTATATACTGTATGTGGAATGTCAAACGGGAAATGCTACAATCAAACGAGAGAGACAGATACCCGGTACTAAAACAGTTGTTAGAGTGGTATTAATCTAATATGAATGTTAAAATTACAATTTGGGATTTGCCAAAGACAGAGAAAGAGGTAGTTGAATTTTTACAGGATAAGGGGTTATTGCCCTTGGACAAAAAAAAATGCGAAAATGGACACACCATGACATACTTGTATGAGAAGCGTATTCGACAATATTGGAGGTGTTGTGTACGGCAATGTAAGCAAAAAGTCGGTTTGCCTAACCTAACATTCCACATGTAGTATATAGCAGTGCCCGCATAATGCACCAGTACCTTTTTTTCTATGGCGTGCTCGTCGAAATTTTGTCCACTCCTCCCAAAAGGTGCTTAGGTGACATCCCTACCTGAGGAACTGCTTTGGGCACTGTTTTAGTAGCCGGGCAACACACGAGAAGTGAAGTTTGGTTAATGCTAATGAAATAAAACAAAGTATCATAAAAATATAATATTTAAAAACAAATTTGGGCTATACATTTGTACACTGGGGGGGGGGGGGTAAAGCATAGCATATATTAAATACGTAACTTAACCTAACCTAAGTACCTTATTTTTCCCCTTTACCCCTCCCCCCCCCCCCCAAAAAAAAGAAAACAACAAAAGTTTAAATAATTTTTACAGTGAGCAAAACCTCACTAGGCAGCAGAAATCCGGTTTTTAATAGTATCTTTCAGATTCTATATGCAGTTCTTCTCGCTTGTTGCTCGGCTAGTAAAACAGTACCCTTCTTTGTATAGTCACTTCCTAATTAGGTCAATACTGTGATCTCATGGATTCATTTAAACTTGAAGAAACTGAATCAAGCATTCTAAGGTAAGAGGCTATCAAATTCGTATAAGCTAAGATTCTAGACAGATTCCTTATCACCCATTTTCTTTCTCAAAATTCAATCTGACATGTCATGTCAAGATTCTTATCTTAATCTAAAACCTTAAAGAAGGCAACGCTTATCATTTTGCAGCTGTTGTTAATTCTGATATCAAGATTAAAATAACCAGGTATTTGAACTTTTATTTAGTATTATAGTTAGGTTAATTGTAAAACTGTATCAGTATTTGTCTGATGCAGAAAATCCGTCAAAAATAATTAAAATTATTCACATAAAAAAGGAACAAGCCTGTATCAGATTTCAGATAAGTGAACTTGGTGATTGCTTCGACTATAAGGACAAAGAAACGGGGTTTTAGATCTAGATTTTCCCCTTTCATTAATTCAAATCAGGACCATATTGCCAAAAATCTCTTATCAATATAAAACCTTTCTTTTGTGAGACAAGGTTTAAACCCTTGTTTGACTCAGTGCAAAAAATAGCTAAAAAAGGGAGTTTACGATAGCTACTGACCGAGGAAGTTTTACCTACAAAGTTTAGTTAATCCCGGTTATTGTGAATACATACCAATTCTGCTGCTGTGGTTAAAAAATACAGTGGGCTACACAGGATTAATTCCACTGGGGAACAGAAACGCTAAAAATGTGTTTGGGTTTCACTTTTTTAAAGATTCTCTCTAAGCATCTTAGGTACGGCGAAAATAATTTTGATGTAATTTTTTTAATATCTTACTATTTCTCTGAACGAGAAAAGAGGACAACTCAAATTTTGTAAAAAATGGAAACATGGAATTTCTTGTGAATTAGGGTAAGAGAAAAAGCAGTGAATCAATTGATGGACTTGTAAGAGGCGGAATGTGAATCTAAGCTATCCAAGTCAGACAACGCTTTTTGAGTTATAGCAGACGAGTTATTGTTACCAAGAAGCCTAAGCTATAAGTTTTTTTTTTTCATTTGACGTTTCGTGTGAGATACCCAAAACTGTTAGAAATCCTTTAATAGCCCCAAGGTACATGCGTCACTTCTTGGGAACCTCTGAGTTAAGCTGCTCATTAGTTTGAAGCCGGGAGATTTTGTTCCAAGGAGTTTCTGCTGCAGAACAGTTCAGCGCTTCACGTATGAAGAACCGGATTTCCGCTCTTCTTTTAAGAACACACTTTGAAAATGGTAGCGAAGAAATTGTTGTAGGCAAAACTAATTTTGAAAGACGATTCTACTTTAGAATAAGAAAAAGTTTGGTCAGTAGAGGAAATAACAAAAAGGAATGCTTTCCATTTGTAAGTAGGAAAAAATCAGTTGTATATGCATATTTGTTGCTGAAATTGGTACTTGTTAATTATACCGAACACACCGTAGAAGTGAAGTTAGGTTAATCTTAATGAAATGAAACCTTCTTATAACCTTTAGTTTATATAACATGAGGGGGGGGGGGTGTATACTATTTGGACAATGCACCTAACCTAACATAACCCTCCCCCTCCTAATGTGCAAACATATAGCACAAATTATACAAGTCCAATGCATTCTGTCTAAATCCAATGCATTGTATCACCCGTCACTTGTCCTTGTTGCTATGAAACTGGTTTTCTGAGATCTAACCTAAGCGTAATTTTTGCCTGCGTTCCGTATAATTAAAAAGTACCCAGTAATCTGCCTTTATCTTGCGGACATAGTTTCTTTTTCAGTATTAATTAAAAAAAAAACTTTCCACAAGACAAGTTTTTCAAAGAAAAGTAAAGTGCTCCATTAAGCCAAGAATGAGCAAAAATAAATTCAAATAATCTTCCAAGTGTAAAACTACCACAATTCACAATCAATAAATAAATGAAACTCAAAACGAACAGAAATTACAATAAATAGCCGAATCAAACTCAAAACAAGCAAAACTTAACACGAGTAGAGCTGATAACCCCTATGCGTTCTCAAGACCAGAAAACAAATCGCGCTTTACTGAAAACAAAATATGCTTGAAAAGTTTTCACCTTTCTTACTTTCATAAATGAAAAATTATAAAACCTTTTACGAAGAAATGTCAGTATATGTTAATTTAACTGACAATCCACGGTCATTTGTTTGTCCGTGTTAGGCCTAGGCCTAATCATGTTAATTTTTTGCTCGTTTTGGTTTGACTCGGCTATTTACTGTAATTTCTGTTCTTTTGAGTTTCGTTTATTTATTGACAGGGATTTGTGGTAGTTTTTTGCTGTAATCAATAGTTGTTACCTAGTAAGCACTGAAGTAACTACATTGACTATAGCACCCTTAATGCAATAGCATCCTTTTCCGTTCCTTTTAATTGGAAAATAAATATCAAGAGAATCGTCTCCCATGTAGCTAAAAATCACTCAGTATTGCCAAACCTATAAGACATTTTTATACAATAAACTAAATTTCGATTGAAGCGATATGCTATGTCGATTGTTCGATACTTCTGCCAGCGCTCGTCAATCAGTGATAACATCGAATTGCCTTCGTCTCTTGAAACTTGAAGTCTTCTGATGCAATCTATGCGATAAGAAGAAGAACCAAAGACGTTGTTCCAACTTGATCTCTTTTTTCTTTGTTATCCAAGACGGTCATCTTGAATGGGCTTTCAAGTTGAAAAGATATGTGAGATACAATTGAATGGGTTGCAATCAGTTTTTTTTATTATTAATGTAGTAATTAAAACAGTTTTTTTTTATTTATTGGAGACAATGAGTCGAAGTACTTTAGTGGTACTTCTTCTTCTTCAACAAACATGTCAACAAAAGTTTTAAAAGTCTCATCCTGGGGTTCAGGATCTTTCACCCTATGGGGTACTATTAAGGGTTCGTTGAAGGCATTCTAGGTCTCTATATAGGGGAAGCTTTCAGTTGTGATTTTTTTCCGACTCATGGTGGGAGTTTTGCTCAGCAATTACTTAGAGTTGGACGATGAGATAGTTGAAAAATTCAAGGGTGCACGAACCGCGAAGTGTGTACTTAACCTTTTACATCTTTTTAAATTCAATTTTAGCCTCCTGTTTCTAATCATAGGGTCATTTTTGTATTGAGCGAGTCATTATGTCTATACGTGCAAGGGAGTGGGTTTTTCAGTGGAGGCACTGGCCTAAGGACACTAATTGGGACCCTCCCATTCAGATTGAAATCAATCAGAGATGCTTTAACGAGGCAAATAATTGTTTCTTCTTGGGGTTACCCTCTGGCACTGTGATGCTTTCACATAGTCTCAGAAAAGTATGCGCAAAACCCGGGATGTTAGATCTTAAACACGTACTTTTTGACCACTCTCCCCAATGGAAAAGTTAACTGAAGAGATCTCATCTGTCGCTAATACAAGAAAGTTATAGTGACTTTGAGTGCGTTTTGATGGGGGATTTTAATACTTTACCGGCGTTGAGGTTGAGGTTCAGATTTATTAATCCCAGATCTAGGAGATTTGGTCCCAATTTGTTGTAGAATACCGCGAAGTAATAAGTATGAAAAAAGAAAAATAAATGTTTGGGGAAGAAAGCTCCTGGCGCTTTGCGGGGAACATGGTCTGATCATTGCGAATAGAAGGTTTGGAAATGATAAGGGTATGGGCGAGTTTACTTGCCTTTCGGGCCCAAATCCAAGTGTTGTAGATTATGCGCTGATTCATACGAAATTTGTACCTGAATCGATTGATATTGATGTACTAGATTTAGTTGAATCCGATCATAGAGCTATTAAGCTTGAGCTGAAGACTGGGAAGCTTCAGGATGATGTTCTTTGAGTTAGAAATTTATGTAATGGGGAGCTTAGATTAGAGGGCTTAGGAAAACGAATTAGATATGATTTAACCGATAATGATTTTGAAACATTTAAAAGGGAGTTTATGAAGTTGCATGTAACAAATAAGTTGAAAGCGTTAGAAGAAGATGGAAAAGATGTACATGGTATAATTATGGAGTTTAATGAAATAATTTGCAGTTGTGCAGTATCGTGTAATCTGAAAAAAAAAGAAAAAAAAGAGCGATGTTTTGATTTGGAATGCAACTTAATGAAAGAAAAGTTCAGATATTCATTGAGTCATTTAAAAGAATGTGATAGAGCTGAAGATCAAAGTTTAAGATTAGCCGAATATAAAGATAAAAGAAGAGATTATAAAAGGTTAATTAAAAGGAAAAGAAAAGAGTTTGAGAATAAGAAGAAACTGAATATTGCAGATGATTTTAGAAATAAGAAAACAGGAAATTGGGTGATTTAGAATTTATTTACTCAAGCAGAAAGAATGGGGTGTATAGACAGGGAGTAGGGCTCATGATAAATAAGGAAACTGCCAAGTCTTATTTGGGCTGGGAAGGTATTAATAATGGAATGCTAATCGCTCATTTTATGACTAAAATATGCAGAGTATCAGTTATAATAGTACATGGCCGTGCAGAACCGACTGACGGAGATAGTAGTGACTCAGATGAATTTTACTTACAGCTACTGGAAGAAATGGAAAGGATTCCAGGTAGAAATATGTCATTTCTATAAGAGGATTTCAATGTCCAGGTTGGTAGAAATAAAGGTAGATGGTATCCTAACCTCGTTAAATTTTGTGTAGGAAAGGAAAACAGCAATGGTTACAGACTGCTGGGAATTTGTAGGCATAACAGTCTAGTTATAATCCCTAACAGTTTTTTGGTCCCAACCTGGCTCATAAGTTAAGGTGGTGTTGACATGATGATGAACACCTGCTAACCTCAGTAGTCAGGATGTTAGGTTAAACTGAAGACTGGCATAATCGATACAAGATACTAGGGCATAGAGGAGTGCTGTAATTGATGTTAAAAGTAAAGATCCCCATCTAGCAGCGTCTAGGGTTAATCTAAAGCTGAAATTTAGGAAGGGTAACTATGACGTTGGTAGACTCTAGCATGAGGATTTGATAGAATTTTTTTTAGGAACAGTTGAATGTTGAACCGGAGAGTTTAAAAATTTGACAGTTTAGAAGATGGATGGAACAATTTTAGGAAAATAGTTTGTGAAGTTGCTGATGGTGTCTTAGGGAACATTTTTAGAAACACAGCTAGGAATATTAGTGAAAATGCTTTGTGTTTAATAGAGAGGAGAAGGGGCTTGTACAAGAATTATTTGATTGACAGATCATATGCAAATCAAAGGAATGTAAAGAAAGTGGAAAAGGCATTAAAATATGAATTACGGAGTTGTGAAGCCTACCTTCCTTGGAAGAAGTTGTGCAGTCTACCTTCCTTGGATTGTATGGCCAATTTATAGCAACGTGTTGATTTTCATTATTGATTGTTGAACGAATAGATTTTAACGAAACTACCGAATTGGGTGAAAAATTGGGCCAAAACATAGAAAAATGCATAAGGGACCTTAGGTTTGAGCGTGATTAAAATATCAAACTTTAAAATTTTCTTCAATTATTTATAGTTTTGCATTTTTAAAACGGATCTTTTCTTTGGTTTTTAACCCCTCCCCACAAAACAATGTGAGTTAATGTGTATATAGGCTACCTGCCTTAGCTCCTAAACAAAAACTAAACTTAACTCTCTTTCTTTCTCTCTCTCTCCAAATTTCTATGGAGGTGTGGAGGGTGCTGAAACCGTTTGTTCTCCCAGAACACAATCTCGCTGTAACGTCATTAATACTTTTTGAAAGCTTCCTTAGCAAAAAAAAGGGATTGACGTTGCCCATGAAAAATGAAACAAATGTAAGTAAACAAGATTAGGTTTTCTGTGACCCAATTTAATCTTTAGTTTCATTCCTTATATATAGTTTTCTTGTTTGGCCTATTATTCGCTTTGATATGAAATAAAGCATAGTAATTTTGTTTTCCTCTACAACTTCAGCATGAGCAGCAATTCAAGCAGTCCAAAAAAACCTTCAGTTGAGATAAAAGTCGAGGCGGAGCAGGGTCAGTCCCATCGCAATGAACTCCCACCCCTCACATTAGAAACATTGCCATCACTGCCTGTTGGCTTTCAGCAGTATCTGTCAATCCTTAAACAAGGAATGGAAGCTTCAGGTAAGTTCGTTTAACATCAATCCTTCTTTTGTTTCCGGGCTTTGATTGTTAACTGATACTTTTTTTGATGATGTAATGTTGTAGGATAGCCTGTGTTTCCCTCCTTACTTTTTTGTGTGGAAATACTGTAACAGATTCATTTTCGATCGTTTGCACCAAGTCAGTGATCATTAAATCTTACAGGACATATTAAAAATGTTCATTTCAATTCCATTAGATTGACTCCCTATTCATTGCCCCCCTTCAAATTTTGAAAAATACCTTTATTTCTCATATTTCTATTGAAAAATATAATTTTTGGTATTCTTGTTGAAAAATGTCCTATTCCCTCTATATTTTGATATATATAGTTAAACCCCTTCTTCTAAATTTCTGTGAATTGACGCCAGTGATATCACATTGTGTAATCCACAACACAAACAATTAATCAATATAACCAAAACCAAGCATTATGAACGGCATGGCATGTATATCGGTACTTGTGCATTATAACTAAACCAGCGCTATAAACGAAACAAGTCAAGTTTGGTCAATGCTAATAAAATAAAATAGGATAAAAAAAATATAATAGTTTAGAAACAAATTTGGGCTATATATTTGCACATTAGGTGGGTGGGTAGGGGTAAAGCATAGCATATATTAAATACGTAACCTAACCTAACCTAGGTGCCCTTTTCCCCTAAACCTCAAAAAACAATCGTTTAAATATTGTAAACGCAATGAGAAATCTCGCTTTGCAATAAATCTAGATAGCAAATTGTCGTTTGACTGGTTTGCATGTCTGGTTTCCTTGTACAGTCTATAGCGCTGGTTTAGTTATAATGCACCAGTACCTGTATATCTTACCATGTGATGGGGTAAAAGATACCTTATTTACAACTATGGAAATAGAAAAAGAATGGGGCCAGACTGCAGAGATTTGTAGTAATCTCTATGACTCTAAATTTCTGAACAATGAGATTATACAGCCTAAGTATAAAATGGGTTCAATTAGGAAACTCAGACGCTGAATATCACATTTATTACTGACAAAAAATTATTTTTTCTTGAAGTTGCCCTCTGACGCTTTGATTCTTCCACGTTGTCTTAGAATAGTGTGCTCGAAAGCCGGTGTTTGATCTTAAAAACGTGGTTTTTGACCACTCTCCACAATGGGAAAGTTAACTGAAGCTCCCTTATATATTGTGTCTCTAGCTAATAAATAAAAAAATAAAAAAAATCTGTTGTTTTTTTATCGTCAAATTCCTCATTTTCTCAAAACATTGCTAATAGAATATCTGACTTTTACACAATCAACAGTTGGTCAATCTGTGATGTAGTCACTGACTACCAAATGTGGCTTCTGTCGATTTCTATTCCTCTGTTATTCCAAAATAAATAAAAAAATATATATATTTTTGACTCCTACCCCCAAAATATCTACTGGAAATGGAGTATCTAACTAATGGAAAGCAAAAATGTAAATAATTGGTCTTTTTTTTTTTCGTCGAACTCCTTTATTTTTTCTAAGAAAACGTTATTAGAATACCCAATCTTTGCATAATCAATGTTCAGCTAAGTTGTGGTGTAATCAGTGGCTAAGAAATGTATTCGCTGTTTTTATCTCCCTCTCCTTATCGGTTGTTTCCTGGTAGTTTCTATGTCTCGGACCTTATCTTGTTGGAGATACTACAGGTGTATGACGGATGTACAATCTGGCTCCGGTTTTGTATCTCAAGAGTGAAAAAAAATTGTTTTCATTTTTTTTTAAGATTTTATTTTAAAAAATGAATGATTTCTCCAACTCAGATAAGTTGTAAAATCTGAGATAGTTTACACACTAACTAATTGAAATCGGAGATAGTTTACACACTAACTAATTGAAATCGGATCTTTATAATTAATTAAAGAAATAAAACAAGTTATTCGACTGAATGTAAGGACCGACATTAAAACCTAAAACTAACAGAAATTATTCGTTATATGGGAGGGGGGCTGTCCCCTCCTCAATCCTTCACTCTTCATGCTGAAGCATTTAGTACTTAAAAAAATATTAAATTTAATTTTTGATTGTTTTTCAAGTAATGGCTGAAAATACTCCTCCCACTCCGCGGGAAATTCCACTCTCCCCACGAAAAACTCCTCCATGGAAAGTATATTCCGCCTGAAATCGCCTCAGAAAATTTTCCCCCGACAATTCCATCCTCGCTGAAAATTTTCCTGCGGACAATTCCACCAAGAGAATTCTCCTTAACCCACTTTCATCTGAAAAGAATTGCTTTATTTAATTTCTGATCGTTTTTCAAATCATGCTGGAAATCCCCCCTCCGTGGAAAAATTTCCCCAGAAATCTCCTTTCCGTGAAAAGTTTTCCCCATAATTCCCCCAACCCCAGTGGAACTCTTCTTCCGTGGATAATTCTCCCATGGAGAATTTATACTGCGGAAAATATTCCCCCCTCCCCTTAAAAAAAGTCCCCCAGACAATTCCAGCCCTGCTAAAACTTTCTTCGGATCATTCCCTCGGAACATCTCCATATACAAGATTGAGTCTTAAAGAGAAAACAAGACATATTAAAGAGAATTTTGTATAGGAATTCTTGCAGATTGCTCCCGTGTAAAATTTCCTCTGGATATTTCACCCCCAGAACCTTTCCTCCCCGCATATTTTTTTTCTGTGACCCCCCCCCCAAAAAAAAAACAAAAAACGTGTGAATACATCCCAATAACAAATACTATACGTAAATAGCGGACAAGTTTCATAACTTACAACCCTTTCCCTAGAGGCTGTGGGGGTCAAGTCATCCCCAGAAGCATAGTTATTGAACCTTTCAGCTATGATGAACAAAATGGCTCTCAAAATTTTGATCAGGGGACTTCAGGGAAAAAGGGGCCATGTGCGGGGGCTTGTTCCCCTCCTTCTTTTTGGTCATTTAAAAAGGACCCTTCAATTTTTAATTTCTGTTCGAATGATCCCTCTTCCGATATTCTAGGACCATTGTTTCGGGATGATTACCCCTTGAAAAAAAAAAACAACAAAAAACAGATAAACACCCATCCGTGATCTTTCTTCTGGCAAAAAGTATAAAATTTTACTTTTTTGCAGGTGCGAGCTTGAAACCTCTACGGGTTTCTCCCCTTTTTCGAAAATCACACAAATATTCTCAGGCTTGTAGCTTGTGATGGGTTAAACCAAACTTAATGACTTTTGTATATTTGGAGTCAGAATAAACAGCCAATTCTTTTGATGTATCTATTGTTATCAATACCCCGTTTTTAGAGTTTCGGTTGCTATTGGACCGAGGTGCTCCTTGCTTACACACTTACACGATTCTTTGCCACGAACTGTTCGATCCTTACCGTGGGTGCCAATTCGTGGAACAGTAGGGATAAGAGGACCAGGATTTTTCCACTTTTTAGGATGAAGATGCAAAATATGGTATTTTGCAAAATGGTGGGGGTAGTTTTGTTTTTTAGACTTTTTTTCAGCGAGAATACTAAAAACATTTATTTTTCAAAATATAGGGGACCAGTTGCCCCTTATCTCCCCTTATTGGCGCAACTGATCCAAATAACTTGAATTATAGATAATTCCTTAATGGACGCGCGTATAAATATCCTTCTGCATTGACAAACGATCGCAAACAAAACCGTGTAAATCACAAAAACCGTTTGCAGTTTATTTGTGTTTTTGTTGGCTTAACTGGTGATTCTTTTTTTCCTGCTTGAACTTTATTAATGGGAAAATATTTTTCTTAGCCATCCTGGCATCACTGATTGGGATCATTTCTCACTAAATGAAATTTGATCACATGCTTTTTTTTACTCATAATCCCTGACTGAAATTCGAGTACTTATGTGAAACTAATTTGTAGCTTTTGTCTTTTTTGACACTAAAATGAATAGAATGAGGCTTCCGTTTTAAAGAAAAATGTTCCTTTTTAAAGAAAAATGAGCTTTTTTTGTTTAATTTCCAATCGCATTCTTTTTGTTTTCTTATTCGGAATATATTCCAGCTCTCTTAGTTAGCTATGCCTGTATTTTGGTATTATAAAAAAGATTTCCGGGCCATACAAAATGAAACATGAGAATGTCACAAATAATATCTGTGATAAAGCTTTTTTATGCCTCTATTCTGATATCTGCATGCTTTTTTACGTCTCTATACAAAACTAAAAGCTGCTCGTAAAATTAACATTACCCAAACACAGGACATCTCAGGGGTTACTTAGATTTATGATCTTAAAATCAGTGTTAAAAAATGAGATTTCCAAAGCTATCTTCCAAAATTCACTTGAATTTTCACGGTTCCTTTACATACTGTATTATTGCCTTTAATTCAGCTCGGCTGCCGTCGTTCAAAATACGCTATGAAACATAAAAAAAAAAAAGATTTACAACCATCCCCAGCCCCCTTGAAAGTTCGAATGATTTATTCCGGTTTGTCATACCTTGTTTAGCTTCCGGGTTGTTTAAACTTTTCATATTTATTTGTTTTAAATACATTATTTCCGCTTTTCTTACTCTGAAAAGGCTGAGAAATAAATACTTTGATATCACCATCTCTTATGACGTTTTTTGGATGCCTAAGCGGCTAAGGTTATTCAGCTACTTTTAGTAAAAAAAAAAAAAAAAAAAAACTACTGGATTTCCCATTCAGTGGTCTTTCAACAGAAGTTTCTTGTTTTTTTTTTTAATTGAGTTCATTTAGCATAATGAACCAAGTGTGTATCGTGTATGTCAAGTAAGCACAAAAAATAATGAGGGGAGGGGCTGGACGAAATTTATGGCGAAAGTTATTATTATATTTGGTAAGAGCCTTGAATTGGGAATCTAACGAAACATTTCTTCATTTTCGTATCTCATTCCTGTCCCATAAGTAACCTGAACCAAAAAGTTTCTTTTACCAACAAATGGTTTTGATATTGAAAAAAAAACATACAAAAAAAAACACAAAGCACATATTTAAGTTTTATTTCTCTTCTGTATTTTTGTTTTTACTGTACACTTTTGTATTAACGCATCCAAGCTGAGCTGTTTCTTTTATCAGCTTAATATGTTATTTTTCCAGGAATGAATATTTGCAGTCAATGTGGAATCAAATTTAGTTCAGCCAGTACATTAGAAGCACATCAGACTTTTTACTGTAAAAAAATGAAGCTGAAACCAGTAAGCGTTAGTGAAGACTCTACAGTGAGGTCCCCCACCAGGAGTAAGTTTTAATTATTTTATTACCAAACGTGTAATTTTGTCGACTGTGGTAACTTAGCTGTGATTTGTGTCGTTCACCCTGATTGATTTGTAGTCGAATAAAAGATATTATTCGCGATTTGATCATTTTGTTTTCGCGTTTTCTCCTTCAACCTTTTGGATCGGAGGTTTATTTTGAGGCGGGATCAATCAATGCTTACCGTTGAATATTGACTCTAGTCTACTGTATTGGCATACTCTAAGAAAATCTACAATGTAGTTGAAGATCGGGATTTATATTTGATATACCTTTAAGATTAGCAAGGTCAAGATCCCTCTTCCCAGGAGAGGGATTGCTTGAGTTAGAAATACAGAGTTCATGGTTGTTTATCTGCTGTCGCCCTCGCGTAGTCTAGTATCTAGAATTGAGCCTTGTGTCATCATTAATGGAACGAAAATATTTTCAGTACATCAACTTAAGTACCTTGGTGTTACGTATGGCTCTAGCATCATCAGTTCTAGGACCCTGCTTATCGAAAATGTATCTACAGCGATTAGATTTAGTTATGCTAAGTTAGCAGCACTCAAGTATAGTTACAATAGAAAAATGCTATCACGACTTTATTCAGCGATTGCATTGCCACATCTTCTATATATCTCACCGCTATGGGTTTGGTTAACGGCAACAGAAAAAATGAAACTTCGATCAGTTTATTGCAAGTATCTGAAATTTTTGCTGCGTCTACCGTTATACAAACGTAACACTTGTCTCCTGAGCTAGTATAATTTGCGTGACCCGCACGAAGTACTGCCAGATCTGGAAAATCAGGCTAGAAAAAGATCATTCGAAAAATTATGCGAGTTATTGCCGGTGCACACCCTTTATGACTGTGCTGATTAGTTAGTGTGCTATTATAGTGTGTATGATTTGGATTGTTGTAGTTTCTTTGCTTTTTTCCTTTTTCTCTCTTTATACTCCGCTTGTCATTTTTTGTTCATGAGCGGGCATAAATAAATTATTATCATTATTATTATTGATGCGGTAAATTATTGATTATTGTAAATTATTATTGATATCATTATACCTGATGCGGTAAATCAGAAAAAATTCGTCATCAGATACGAGTTTTTTTTTTGGAACACCAGTGAGGTGTATTCAACAAAGATCCATAATAAGTGAAATACATTTTATCAATTAACAAGATTACAAGTTCAGACGAGGTAGACGGATTCGCGTCAAAACCACGGGTGGGGAACTAGAGGTTAGAAAAACATGGTGAATTATATGAATCACAGAGTCCAAGAGACTCATTTTCAGAAAGGGAATATCAGGACCAGGACAGAAATTATTTTAAAATTAAAAATCAAAAAATAGCACACGATGCTGTCGAGTCTATGTTGTGTAATAGAGGATGTAGAACCAGTGTACATGAGGGAAGATAGAGACACCAGCGTACAGAGACATGAAGAGACTCGGGAGTCTAGAGGCGCCCGTGTCCAACGCGCTGGGAGTCCGTAAGATGAAAACACCGAAGTTTCGCTGGGTTGAACATGGTTAAACTTAAAACGATTTTTATCGAAACCGCTCAAATCACGCTTCAAACCCGGTGCCTGAAAACACAACTTAGGCGTATTTAGCTGGCAGACAAAAAATAAAAGCAAAATGATCAGTCTAATTGGTTCTTGCCAATTAGGCCAGAATACAGGGAGTACGCAAATCAGAAAACGAGATAAGACAGAATATAAAACTCAAACTTCACTATCAACGACTTTCCTTTCCCCTGGTCTACCAAAATCTTCAATCAAATTTGCGAGATAACATTTCTGCTTGACGCATCCTGACTTAGTTTTCTCATCTTAAACATAAATCTCTTGAACCATTCCAGGGAAGGACGTTAGCAAAATGAGCTGAATTTTATAGGTTTTGTCAATTCAGGGTGCAAGAATATGTTTGAAAATTAATGTTAAGAAGACTAGTGGCTAAGGCTAGGAATAAGTGAAGGTGAAAAGGTGATGTTGGTTACCAAGAACATTATCAATTGGACAGCTTCATTTTTCTGGGTTGCGTTATTAGTAAAGACTGTGGGTGCATGGAAAATCTTAGAAGTAGAATAGCCAAGGCCCAGTGAGTTTTTTTTTCACGGTTGAATAATGTTTGGAAGAATAGGAAGATAAGTCTGCGAACCAAGATTAGGATATTGGAAGCTACAGTGATGACAGTGGGGAAGTATGGTTTTGAAGCTTGGGCGTTCCGAAAAATGGATGAATATTTGCTAGATGTTTCCCAGAGAAATTGCCTAAGGATTGTTTTGGGTACCCGACGGACAGACCATATCTCAAACAGTAGGCTGTACGAAAAATGTGGTCCAATACCGCTTTTTAGGAGTATAATGAGAGAAAGGATGAGATGGCTAGGGCATGTTCTGCAGACGAAGTATGTCAGATTGCCAAAGATTGTCCATGTCTGGCAACCGTCTAGGGCCAAACGAAAAGCATATTGCCCCCGGTTGGGGTGGTAGGATGTCGTAAGGAGATGTTTAAGGGAAATGAGAACTTTCTGGGAGAGGGTAAAGGGTGAGGCATTGAATAGATTGGGACAGAGGAAAATCGTACGTAGCTGAGTTGGCCTCAGGCGACTTGGTGCTGCAGTAAGTTTCTAGTAGTAGTATTCTTTCTTTACAACTCCGTAAGAATAAAGCACTAACCTTTTTGTATTGAATTGTAAAAGTTTTATTCAATATGGAATTAGTCTCTAAAGGAAAGAAATCAGGGTTGTTGATAAAAAATAAACTATCGGCTACAACTTACTATTTTATCATGCTTTAGAAGGATTTCTATCAGGCAGTACCGTAGTGTTGTTTTGGGAATTATCAATGCAATGCGAAAAACTATGAAAAAAAATGAATCCTTTTCTTGTTTACAGGTGTGTCTCCATCAGAATCTACCAGCACAGAATCGAGCCAAAAAAGGCTTGCCTCTGAAGAACCACCCGGGAGTCCTCCTTCATTCAAAGTCCGACGCAGTTTTCGTCTTTATTCATGCCCGCATTGTCCTATGAGTACTGACAAGCGAATGAAACTAAATCGTCATCTAAGAATCCACACTGGAATGCCACAAATCGCAACACCTGCTATAAGCGTTGATTCGGCTGATGAATGTGGCAGTTCTAAATCTCCTGTGGCGCAAGAAAGGTATTGTCGTGACTGTGATATTCAGTTTACATCTACAACTACATTCTTGGCTCACAAAGAACTTTATTGTAAAGGTAGACATGAACGAAATGGAACTGTTGGAGATGAACAAAGTTCAGTGACTCAGGCAGGCATGCCCCTTCTTTTATTGCGTACCAACCCTCCAGTTCTTATCCCATATAACGTGTTGCAAACAGGACAGTTTTATCCAAGCACTTTACCAGTTCCATCAAATGCTTATGTTATAACAAGTGACGGAGTTGTAAAGAAACCTGTGGATGACCAGGAAAGGAAAGAAGATACAGAACCTCAACAACAAAGTACTGTTTTATCCGCACTAACCATGGTTCAAAATCTACTCGCCCAATTATATACAAATGCTCCATCGAGCTCTAACGAGCAGTCGCAATCAAGTTTTGAAATGTCTAAACCTCTTGATCTTTCAAAACCAGTCGATCTTTCAAAATCGGACCCTCAGCCCAAGAGACTAGAAAGTGGTAAACCGGAAAACGTGCCAAAACCCGATGAAGTGGACATGTCAAGTCTTACACTTCTAAAGTCTCAGTTGATGTTTCCTTTTTTAAATATGCCGGTGCAGAACCCAATCATGCCAACAACATTGCCAACGAAACGAGGAAGAAGGCAACCAAGCTCTAGCGGTATGATTGTAAAACAAGGGATTATTAAGTGTGAAGACTGTAGCATTGTTTTCTGTAAGCTGGAGAATTACTTAGTTCATAAGCAGCACTACTGCTCAGGAAGAAATCAGGAATCCTCATCTTCCACCGAAAAATCTGAAGTTTGTCGTGCTTGTGGTTTAGTCTGTCCCTCAGCACAAGCCCTCACTGAGCATACTACTAACTGTAAAGCCAAACTGGAACATTCTAAGGATGAGTCAGTTGTTCCGCCACCCATGGCATCTCACACCTCGACCTCTAGCGGAGAAGACGCGAGCGAAAATACCGGATGTAAGTTACCTCCAGTTTCTAATTAATTTTCTTGTCAGGTCAGCTGCGGTAACTCACCAGACTTTGTTACACAATTTAAATTCTACAGGAGAAGGAACAAATCGAAAAATGGGTTTAGCCTTTTTCTTACTCATGTTTGTTCAAGGTTCTTCTTTTCTTTCAGCATCCAATAGACGACAAAAAAAAAAAAAATTAAAATTGAATAACAATTAACAACTATTCTTGCGCCTAAGAACTATCTCATTTTACAGAAAGAAAAACAATATATTGCTTTTTTATGACTTAAGAACCAAATATATAGGGATTAAACTTACTTAGCTTGGGGTGATTAGCTCCATATTTAAGTTCTACAAAAAATGTCACAACGCTTTTCAAATTATCATAATCGAGTTTCAAAGGCTACAAAACACATTGAGAGGAAGTGGGGGGCTGAATGAATAAAAAAAGTGAGGGGTATGTTGGACATTAATTTTAATTCGAAGTATTAACCGAGAGTGATCAGTTTTCCTAAAAGCAAAAAAAAAAGCTTTAAAGAAAAAAAAATATTTGCATGACTCGACGAGAATACGCATTATTAAGCTGAATATAAGAATTTCAAACGCATCGGATAGTGAATTATTTTCTTTCTGGAGAAATTTGGACCCACTCATAACCCCTATATACATTTCCTATTTTCTCTTCAAACAAATTGAAAAATGTGTGTTTCATATTTTACAGTGAAGGACCTATTGTTTGTGCAAGGTCGTTTTTGTTTTAGGATCCAAGATACGACAAACAGATTTTCAAATTAATCAGTATTTATAGCTATTTCTATGGTTGAGAAGGCGGTATTTCCCACTTTAGAAAAACAAAAAGCATATTGCTTCTTCACGCCTCGAGAACCAAATAAACTCGGAATTACGGATTGAACCATCCATTCAGCTTGGTTACTTTAAGAGGATGAGTCGTAGTTTTCAATTCTAAAGAAAATATAACAACGCTTTCCAGTTACCATAGACAAGCTGTCACACACTAGAAAAATGCATCGGGAGGAAGGGAGACATGGGAAGGTAATTTAACCAAATTGTACCCTCCCCACGAAATACTGAAAACACCCTTTTCTTGGTATTTTCATGAAACAATAAATGAAAAAGAAACATTGCCCCTCCCCTTAGATTTACAGAAATACCCCTTTTCGTATCTTAATTTGAAAAAAAAAACAAATCTAGAAAGACCTTGCCCCTGCATTTTCGGAAATTGACATCCTCGAAGGTGGCGGAATGGGTGGGGGGGGGGTGCAGGGTGTCAAAGGGGATAATTGGCATAAGTAGTCATTTAAAGTATTAAGCAAAATTACCGAGACTTCTTAAAGAAACAAAGCATTTTTCTCCATGACCACATTGCCTTTTCTATGACGAAATCAGTAAGAGTTCCAAATAGGGATAGGTCCTCTTATTAGACAGTGAAACAAAAATATAAAACAAAGACTCTAAATATTTTGACGACACAGTCGGTCATTATCATCAGTTGGGTTACTAACATATCAAAATTAAAACAAACTGTATTTATACTAAGCAAAATAATCAGTTCCGGGTCAAAGCAAGTTACAGGTTCATTGTTTTAGTATAAATACAGTTTGTATATATATATGTATATATATATATATATATATATATATATATATATATATATATATATATATATATATATATATATATATATATATATATATATATATATATATATATATATATATATATATATATATATATATATATATATATATATATATATATATATATATATATATATATATATATATATATATATATATATATATATATATATATATATATATATATATATATATATATATATATATATATATATATATATATATATATATATATATATATATATATATATATATATATATATATATATATATATATATATATATATATATATATATATATATATATATATATATATATATATATATATATATATATATATATATATATATATATATATATATATATATATATATATATATATATATATATATATATATATATATATATATATATATATATATATATATATATATATATATATATATATATATATATATATATATATATATATATATATATATATATATATATATACACACACACACACACACACACACACACACACACACACACACATATCGACAAAGTTTGCAGTGCGTGGTTGGGATCATGCTTACATTTAATTAAATTAAAAAAAACAATTTTTTTAAACTGAAATTAAGGAGCGACATTAAAACTTAAAACGAACAGAAATTATCTCCGTAGTATGAAAGGGCTGTCCCCTACTCAACGCCTCGTTCTTTACGCTAAAGTTTGAGCGTGAAGAGCGAGGTGTTGAGGAGGGACAGCCCCTTCCATATACGGAATAATTTCTGTTCGTTTTAAGTTTTAATGTCGCTCCTTACATTCAGTTAAAAAAAACTTATTTTTTTTAAATTTAATTTCTGATCGTCTTCTAAATAATGCTGGGAAATCCACCACCCCCTTCATAGAAATATCCCTTACCCCAGAAAAACATCCTCTATAGAAATATTCTTCTGAGTCACCCCCTCCTCCCCCCCCCCCCACCACCAGAAAAAAATCCGTCCTGAAAATGTCTGTATACTTACCAATAACCAATACATTATGTAAACAATGGGCAAAGTTCATAACTTGCAGCCCTTCCCCTGGGAACTGGGGGATTAAGTCATCCTAAAAGACATATTTATTAGATTTTCGACTATGCTGAACAAAATGGCTATCTCAAAATTTTAATTGGGTGACTTCGGGAAAAAGAGCGTGGGAGGTGGCCAAGTTGCCCTCCAATTTTTTTGGTCACTAAAAAAGGGTACTAGAACTTTTAATTTCCGTTCAAATGACCCCTCTTATGATATTCTAGGACTACTAAATCGATACGATTGCCCGTGGGGAAATAAAAAAACAAAAACAAACAAATACAGACGTATCAGTCTGCGATCATTCTTCTGACAAAACGTACATAATACCACGGTTCTGAAAATAAAAGTTTGGAATTTTTATTACAGGGTTTTGTAAGATTCTGGATTTGACGGCGTGATTTTCATTAAAGCACACCTCCTTCCTCCTTTTTAAGGGTGTTTCCTCCTTTTTTCGAAAATAAGTCAAATTTTTTCAGGCGCATAACTTTTAATGGGTAAGACTTGATGGAACTTATATATATGAAATTATCATAAAAATCTGATTCTTTTGATGTATCTATTGGTATCAAAAATCCGTTTTTTACAGTTTTTGTTACTATTGAGCTGGGTCACTGCTTATTTACAGTTCGTTACCACAAACTGTCTTATTGGTCTTTTGCGTAAAAAAAGATGATGATAGGATCTAGTTTAAAATTTAGAATAAAATTTGCATTTTGCTTGGAATCTTTATTGTTTGCTCAAAGGGCAAATTATGGAGTAACGTTTACGATACTGTTTTGGGGGCAGCAGCATTGAATTCCATTTGTTTGTTGCTCGTTTAAGCACATACATTTCGTTTTTTCTATGTTAAAATTAACGCGGATCCTAAAAAGTTCCTGTGCACGGATAACAATACGTTTCTATTCTCATCCTTAGAACGTAAAACGTGTCGAGATTAAAGGTAAAACTAAGCCTAAATTCAACTTTCTACGACTAGTGGGTCATACAGCTACCAAGGGAAAAAGCTCAGCAATACTCTCAGAATGATACTATAGAAAAAAAGCAAGATGGTATAGATGGCATAGATAGAAACCTTTGTCAATAAACTTCTTCGTGTGAACAGAGACCAGTTGGAATAATTTCTCTTAAAATGATTGTGTAAAGGCAAAACATATTTACAACGCCAAAAAATAGTTGCAAACCATCCTGATTGCGCTGGAGCCGTAATCCTAAACAATACCCCTCCCTCCCTTGTAGAAAATGAATTACGTCCTATATTCTAGACACACTATGAATAAATAGCGTGGCTTTTTCAATTATGATTCCAAATATCCATGGTCAACTTAAGCTGGGAGATAAATGACCCCCCCCCCCCTCCCTAAGAAAAGAGGGAAATTGTAAAAAAAAAAGAAAAATAGTCCAAATCCCAGGCATTTCAATTGGGCGGCTTAAAAAATCCTTCCCTCCCTTCCGCCATGACCGTACCTGACAATTATCTGACACGGACTTGATAATTAATGCTGGAAATATAACTCTGCTTAATTAAATTAGAATGCGCTGACACAAATGCCAGGTAGTACTGTTTGCCCAACGAAAGGTCTTGTGAGCCTGACTCCGTAGTCTCACAATTTGTTTTTACTAAAATTGTCAGGCTTGGTTCATCAATTAAAGAAAGGGTAGAGTAGTTCAAGAATTTGGGCCTTTCTCTTGGTGGATAGACTCAAAAATCAATGGGGTGGATGCAAGTAAAAACAAGGCAAAAGTAGACTTCAACCAAGCCAGTGGGAAAGCGGTGGGGATTTCCCCTTTCTGATTTAGGCGTGAAGCACTCTAATTTGAAAGGGTATACCCCTATGCATCTCAAGAAAAGGTTCTGGGTTTGTTAATGTTCTAGTTTTCCGAAAAATGTCATTTGACAGCTCTCCCCCAAGTCTTGTACCAGTGAGTACGTATGTCGTTGTGCTTTACGAGATATTAAAGCAGGATCGCTGTTTGAAAGAGCTCCTTCCCAAAGTAAAAAAAATATAATAAAATAATAAAAAGGAAAAATAAATCTTCAAAATGTATTCAAAATCTGCAGGATTTTGTGATATCCCTCCTCCCTCCCCATTAAGGTAAATGTGAAGGGATAACTGAATTCGATATTTAAGGGGAACGCTCAGAGTTGCAAATTGCTTGAGTTGAGATTTGGTAAAAAAAAAATATGTATATTTTTTTTTTTAGTTTACCTTTCTAATAATGTTACTCATACTACTCCTAAAAATCCTAACCTACAGTAATATAAATATTAGTTATAGACAATTCTGACCATACTTAAGCCAGGTTCGTAAGCATATTTTGTCTTTGGAGGACGCCCGTCATTTTGTTAGGGAGGGGGTATAAATTTGAAAAACTAGACCCTTAGGCAAAATATCTGGAAAATATCAGAATATATAATACTGACCTTTTTTTAAGAAATTTGTGAATATAACTTTGTAAGACTTGGTTAATATACCTCTTGAAAATTGAAAGTATATTTTACAGCGGAAATTTTTAAGAGCCTCGCATGTTTTTGTATTTTGTAATTTTCTAAGAAAGAACCAAAAACAACAACAACTCTATTAAAAATAATTCATGTCGGTTTGACGACCGGTTACAAATAAAGCACAAATATGCTTGAAAAACGCAACCATTACACAATTACTAAATTATACAACTAACAAAATCATCACTGAAATAAACAAAAATAAAGAACAATGAAAAAAGAGATAATAATAAAAATTACTGAATAACAAATATAATTACTGAATAATAAATTTAAGAAAAATGAATATATCAATAACATAAGAAAGACCGAAAAACTTAATTGTCCTCTCTCGTCATCCAGCCCCACGCTCACCAACCGCCCGCAAGGAGATGCTTCTTTAACCGGTTTTTAAAATGTTAAGTTTAACAATTTAATGTTAACAACACTTTCTCATGTTAAGGTTGCTATAACAATTAATGTTTACTCGATTAAATAAATTATAACACTCATTTTTTTACAGCGTGGCCATGTTGTTACTGTGGAGCAAAGAAAAGCTCTCCAGCGGCTGCCTACAAGCACTTAGAAATGCACGCAGGACCAAGATCCTTTCGCTGTATCACTTGTGGATATCGTGGCAATACTTTAAGGGGTATGCGCACTCACATTCGAGTTCATTTCGAAGGACAAAATATCGAAGTGAAAGAGGAGGAGCTGCTCCGATGCATTGGAAGGGGAGACGTGGACGACGAAAGTGCATCTGACAAAAATGACGAAGCAAAAGGTCAGAGTGCAGCTACACCAGGCCCCATGCAAGACTACTTACAAATGTGCTTGCCGCCTAATGAACTGGATAATGGACTGTTTCAAATCCACATGCTACCAGCCACTCGCCCAGGAAGATCTCAAAAATCTGAAAAAATCTATAAGTGCGACTTTTGCCCATATTCATCCAGCTATCCTGGGAATGTGTTAAGGCACACAAAACTCGTTCATGATAAAATTCGTACTAATGAAAACGGTGATAGCCAGATTGAAGAAATTCAAGTGGAAGTTAAAGTAGAACCCGATATAGTAGTGAAAGTAGAACATGATTCAGATAAATCGGATACAGAATGTTTAGAAAACTCAGTGAACCATTGTAAATCGTGTAATATAACATTTACATACTTGCAAACATATCTTGCACATAAGAAGTTCTATTGCACAACTAGTCAGAAAGATGTTATTGAAAGTGTTTAATTTTTATGATTTGGTGTTTAATTACAATGGAAACAATAACTAGTATTAGAAAGCCTCGTTGCCCTAATGGCTACATTGTCATTTGAGCTTCAGTGAAGACAAACTATATTTTTTCAGAAGTTTTACTTTTTTGTATTGTAATTTAAAAAAAGTCAAAACCGCTTAAAGATCAAAGATTTTTTTCAAGGTCTAAATTTGTAGCAAATAGATGTGACAAATGACATCCAGTTTGTTTTTTTCTAATATAATATAGCAATGATTTTAGAATATTCTCAGCTTTGAATAGTAATTCCTTCTGAATATGTAGAAAACTGCTAGTAAAAAAAATGATTCATTAGAGCACAAATGACAATTCGTCCTTCTTTTTGTGGGAGGGGGGAGGGTTTCGAAGACGGGGTGGCAACAGAAAATTTATTTAAGTTCAAAAATCTGCATTGAGAATTGATATATTCGTTAATTGTGGCTATTTGGTTAAACATTTGAAATGATGCTCAAAGGACGCCAGTTAGGTTACAGTAATATACCTTATATAGCTATATAGGTTATTTAGTAATATGCATATACAGGTTAGGACATTGAGTTGAATGTGGTTGAGTTACATGCACACCGGTATTCAACCTATACTCAATCTATCATTCTTAACAAAAAGAAAATAAAGTTGTTCCTAGCTCTTGACAAATGATGATGTTTATTTCCAGTTTATATCGCGGTTCGAGCTTTTGCCACTTGAATCAAATTTTTCTCTTTGATTTGGCTTGTTTTGTTTATATTTGAACCGGAAATGGGGCGTTGTCATTAATTTTTTCCTGGGCACCCAACCCGAGGAACGGCTTCTGGATGCCCCTCCCCCCCCGTATATTTAAATTTTTTTTATTCAAAATTTTACGTGTATTCACCAGAAGGAAGGTTAAAAGGCGATAACCTTTATATCTTTTTACGGGTGTCCTCTAGGCGTATTTTATACTAATGAAAAATAGTTCCTGAATGCAACACTTTTTATACAATGTACAACAGCATTGCGATGATACCATGCATCTTTTTTTCTAAATTAAGGCTCTAACGCACAGCCAGCCGTAGCCGCCATCAAAATGAACAATTGATTTCGAAATTGTGAAGTGTTCTTAGCAATTCCAGTAAACATTGCTTCTAGAAAAAGGTCATTTTCCAAACTAAAACCAATAAAAAAAAAACTATATCATATCAACAATAACTCAGGATAGATTAAATAGATTAGCAATCATGTTGACTGAAAGCGAAGACACAAGAAAATAGATTTTAAAACCGTGTTAGAAGCATTTGCAGAACAAAAATTTAGAAATATGTAAATTCATGTGCCTATATTCAGTGATGTAAATTTCAAAAGGCATTTCAGCAGCTTCATAATGTCTAGGGGAAACAAACGTAAATTAACGTTACCACAAAATGACTACAAAAAAGAACAAAAGAGAACAAAACCGTAAGCTCAAAATGAACAAACTGGACCATCAATTGAAACAATATCAAGAGAACAACCTGAGAAACGTACATTTACGACGGTTGATAATGAACCAACAACTTAGAGTCCTAGACCAACAAAAGTGACAAGACCAATCCAAGCCACTATGGCAAAAGACCCTGAAAAAATGTCTGAAACAGTGATAAACGAAAATAAAGATAAAAGAGATATATAGTTAAAATATTAGCGAAACCTACAATTATAACAAGTCAAAAACTAAACTGAATAATACACAAATATGCAATTAAAATATATGTGGCAGCAATAATCACAACGACTCAAAAGCGAAATTGAAGAAAAAAAATATGTGGTTACAAGACATGCGCCAATGTGGATCAGAACGAATTAAAATGAAAATGAAGAACAAGGGGAAATGTGTGATTACAAGATATACGACCGCGAGAACAAAGAAGTATGCAGTTAGAAGATAATCAAGAGCGAGAATTGCAAGCAACAGCAGGAATAAGAGCTTGCCAAAGATGAAAGTGAAGAACCAAGAATTATAGGGTTAGCAGACACGCTGAAGCAAGTATCAAGAGTATCAAAAATGACGGTGAAGAACAAACAACTGCGCTGTCAAAGGACATCGAGAATAAGAACGAATCAAAAATTAAAGTGAAGAAGAAAAAAGGCACTTGTGTACATAATGGTACACGCTCGAGAACAAAACGGTTTTATCTGTCTGTATTAAGAGACAATTAGCTTACGCTCAGTAGAAAATAAGTTACGGGTGACAGAATACATTGGATTTATATAGTTTGGGCAATATAATTGCACATTTGGGGGTGGGCGTGGTGAAATTAGAAAACAAGTCTTACTTCATATAATGCAGAATAATTGTAGTTAACACATTTTGCATGCAGACTCGCTATAATTTACCCTCCCCCTCCCTCTAATGTGCAAAAATATAGCCCAAATTTGTTTATAAAGTATTCTATTTTCATTAATTTTTTGGTATATCTCATTAGGGCTGAGCTAACTCCACTTCTTTAGTGTGTATCATTGTGTACACAAGTAATGAAAAAAAAAAAAAATTATGTTGGAAGAACAGCACCGTCATAATCTTTGATGCCAAAAAATTGTGGCATAGAACACAGTAAAAACCTACAAAGATGCATTAACAACGCAAGTGCTATTTACAAGTCATCGGGACCCTTCAATTCTGTATGTATTCACTGTGGAGTCCTCCATTATCCCACAGGGGATAATGGAGGAATAGTCGTAATATTTTCAGCTTCAAAATGGCTCAACAAATTTATCACAAAATCAATTTAGCGGTACGCCCGTCCCAGACTCCTGAAGGAGGCCAAATGTACTTTTTAGATCCCAATGGAGATTTTAAGAACACATTTCACATTTTTTAAATTACTAGATCAGTCGTAACCCAACAGATCTTTTAGAAAAAAATGTTGTGAGACACAAACAGCTATGCTACATATATGTTTACCTTTATTTATCCTAAAATTGGCTATTTAGCAGCTTGGTCTATTGCATGGTTTCCATCCCATTTCCGGCCAAGGGGTGGGGGGGGGGATGGTAGTGGTAATCTCCAAGTCAGGAATGTGTCAAATGGAACCTTCAGGTCTCAGGTCATTTAGCTGTCCAATAACCAAAATATTGCTACTGTTTCCCCATCTTTCCTTACATCTGTCGTGAAATTGCACTTCTTGGCATTTCTTCAAATGTGCCCCCTTCAAAACGTATTGCCTCTCTAAATAATTTTTTTCGTATGTACCTATCTTAGGTGAATAAAAAACCAATGGGGTTCGAAGAATAAAAGAAAAAGTATACAGAAAATCGTCGACTATAAAAAAAATGCGGTAGGTGTCAAATCATATTTTTGCTGCCAATTCATGTTTTTTTTTGCGATGTGTGTGTGTAGGGTACTCTTTGTTTATTGTTACTTTTTTTCTTAAGTAGTTTTCTGGATGTCCATAAAATAAAATCCTTGAGAATCGTTTACTTCTACGGTCAAATGGGTCAATCAATGTATCAACAAAGAAACTTCTAACAACAGATGTTTTGTGAGTCCTACCTTCCAGCGGAAACTGAAACACATGAAATTATTGAGCGTCCTGAATTCTTAGCCAAGTCGGCATTAAAAGAGCTAAAAAACAGTACACAGGGGACCCCCCCCCATGACAATTGCCTAAGTATAGTTCAGATAGTTCATTCCTACTGATATAAGCTGGGAATCACCCGAGGGCGGCATTCATGATAAGATAAACGTTCCTACACGTATTCTGCCACACGGATCATTTATAATTCATATATGTTTAAAAACCTCCCTGGTCCAGGAGGGATACATGACGATTTATACAAAACAATTTTAGATTCAATGTTAAAAGGCAATATGCCTTTACTGATTTTCAGAAATCAAACTCATCCGACAATATAAAATTTCTTCACAAGAAAAAACTAGTATTCTTTTGATTAGCACGACTGTTCAGTAAATGCTGGAATAAAGGGATGTCTTATGTGCTTACAGTAGAGATTTAGCAAAATGAGGATCCCGCTAGGTTTGAGGAGCTTCATCCCAAACCCAAAGCTATAGACCCTAACTTTAAAGCAGCAGTTTTCTTTTTATTTGCTATTCCTATTTTCCTGCATCACAGTTAAGATATTTTTCGTGCAATCAATATCACTTTCGATTGAAAAATTCGGGGCTTTGATTTTCACAAAACCCCTGAGATGCTTAGAAACGTGTCGATATGGTGAAAAAAGAATGATTTTTGTAAATGTTATAGTTGAATATCCATATAATATCCAATAACTGAAACCTCACCTGGTTCTGCATTTAGGATTTGGTAATTACTATAATTTTGTATGGTAGAAGCAACTTTTTGAAAAATTTTTGTACTTCTTTTGCTTCTTCATGTAGACTGCTTTCTATCAGGATCGTTACTAGCCAAAATATCGGGGGGGGGGATTTTACCGACTGACTTGTCATTTTACCGACTATTTTTTATCAATAATTAGCATAATGTCCGTTTCGAATACGATACGTAAAATCACTCCACAAGTCGGTAAAATCCCTGCATTTACCAGCCAAGATTTCGTGATGATGATGATGAACGAATTAAAGACCCCTCTTGACTGCTCGGTCACTTGGGTCTTCTTTCAATAGCAAGATTTCGTTAAATGTCATGTCAATATTTCCATGCTCTTTATTTAACCAAGTGGAAAATTGTGGCACCATCTGTAAAATCATGACAGGGGTCGGTAAAATGCTGCATTTACCAAGCATGTTCGAGATTTCTGTATATGACATGTCAGTATTTTCTTGGTCGTTGTTTAAGCAAAAATTTTTTTTGGCTGAGTCGAAAAAATCGTGGCGCGAAGTTCCACGATTTTATTGGCTCATTTTTTTTTACCGAGTGCCTAAAACATTGGGGGAGGGCATCCCCCCATACGTGACGGCCCTTTTTGCCAATACCCCTTACCCTGACGACCACAGCGGGAATCACTGGTGGTACCTTAATTTAAGTTGTATTTCAGGCACCGGGTTTGAAGCGTGTTTTGAGTGTGTTTGACAAAAATCGTTAAACGTATTTACTTGTAAAACTTGAAAACGTTTTTATTTTGCGAATTCCAAGCGTTTTAGGCACGGGTTCCTCAAAATTGTAAGGCTCCAGAATAGCATGGTTGAACACGGATTCTGAGAAGACATTCGTCTGTGTTGAACACGGTACTCAAAACGATAATCTGCACAACCCGTGTTGAACTCCGCGTTGGATGTGGGTGACCTGAAAACAAGGCTTTAGTTCCAATAAATAGTATACTTTACAACTACTAGCAGTACAATAAGCTATTACACATCAAATAAGATCTTAAATTAATCTGACATTTTTAGGGGATTATCCCAAAAGTCTGTCTTTGGTTGTACAAATTTAAAATTTTAGTCTCAGGATTAAAATGACTCATAGGAATGGATCCCCACTATCAAGCTGAACTAAAGTCAGGGGCGAAACTACGAAGGTGATTCATCGGGCCAACATTTAAAATTTGCAACCATTTTCATAACATGTTTTTGAATTTTAGGTAAGTTTGGATGTACTCTTTCGAAAAATTAGTTATAATCCTAGGGCTAGTAAATTTCTATAGAAAGCCACTCTTTCAAAAAATTAGTTGTAATCCTAGGGCTAGTAAATTTCTATAGAAAGCCAATATTCAATTTACCGCTTTAAGGGTCTTTGTAACCGGATTTTGTCGTTTCCAACTCCAAAAGATTTTTGGTAATTGATAAGACGTGAGGAAAATATGAAGAGTTTGACATGGAAGATTATTGTTTTCGAGGGAAGGACGCTTTCGTAGGGTCAGTACTAAATAGCGCCAAATGCCTTAAACTAAACTTAGACAGGATATAGGGAAATTCCATTAAGGTAAAAATGCGAAACAGGCTCGCAAAGTAAATCCCATCCAATAACTATGACAGAAGCTGAAATTTTTGAAGTCATCTAAGAGATTATTGAATCATTTGTTGCTCACTTATTCGCACCTGCCCAAATGGAAACAAAAATGCAAAAAAAAAAAAAATCATTTATGTATTTACGTTCATTGAGGTATATTTTTTTCTTAATTTTTTATTGAATTTTATTTTTCATAACTTTTACAAATCATTGCTTAGAAGTTTTTCACAGTGGACTAAACAGAAAATTGAAACGCCTGGATCTAAATCCTACTAAATTTAACGTTGCCCAAAATGGGACATATATTTTCACCGTTACAATATTGCCGTGTTAGTTATTCAATGTTAAAAGAATACTTACTAGAACTGAGAATTGAACTTTGAAAGCAAAGTCTCTGAAATAACCTGAAAACTGACAAGATCCTTGGCGGCCGCTTGCATTAGTTTAGATGTCCATTAAATGATAATTTAATGTCTTCCATTTTTTCAACCTACACTTGTAACAATTAACTATAGTTTAATGTTCTGTTCGCCTAATTCAATGTCTAATTTTAAGCTAGCCTTAACTTAAAAACAATATTTAATTTAAAAATCAATAGTCGTTGGGTAGGATCTAAAGGAAAAAACCAAGACAGTTAAACAAACTATGCGACATCATTAGGTAGGAGAATACGAACCTAAAATTTCAAATACATTACAAAGCAATACATTTGAAAGTAGTATTGGGCGATATTTTGATTAATCGATATATTGATATTTTCACTTTCGATTTTCGGTATATCAATATCGATATTTCGGATCAGTTTTTTTTTTTTTACTATCTCGTGGATTTGCCGAAATTCAGTAACGCAAATGGGGACAAGGATAAAGGGTATTTTGTATAGCTTTTTTTTTCAAAATTCAAATAATATAAAATCAAACAATAAAGATAAACTTCGATTGCATATAAATGAATATAATAAAAACCCAGATTTGGAATTACTCGGGCTCAGGAAAAGAAAAAAATAAACTACTGGCTATTCAAAAACAGCAGCATGTCAATGTTTTTCCCTGAGAATCGGTTCTGCCGTTCGTAATTATCTGGACTAGCCTTGGAAAAGTCTTTCAGAAGGGACACTGTTAGCGGGCACAGACATAAATTTCATTGCAACTTTGTACAGGTGTTTTTGAGACCTCATAGCACGAGACTTCCACCACTTGTGTGACAAGTTTCTCTAGAAACAGTTGGCTCCCTATTGAAAGTTTGCAGAGCCATGATATATTCGGCTGCTGTCGAAGCATGTCCTGCATTGAATAGAAGGACTTCATAGTGTGAAACCCACAAACTGGCTTGATTCGGATATGACTGTGTCGCAGGGACTGCGATGGTACTTGTATCTATCTTCTGATCGAGATTCAGCAGCCAGCAAGGCCAAATCTATCTCGTTTGCAATTTTGCTGTCAGCTTGTAGAAGATCGTCAGGTGAAATATACATTTCCTTGAAGCGTGGGTCAAGATATGTGGCAATTGCGACGGGTGTGACTTGACCAAGGCTGATAAACCTGCAATGAATTGTATTCAGCAAAGGCTTTCGAAGCTCATTAGCCACATCTGAGAATCCATCAAAATCTACTGAACAAGGTAGCGTCTCAAAATCTTAGACAAAGGCAGGACTTTAGAGATGGGGGATAGCTTTTAGAAGAGAGTTCAATAGTCGCCTCTTCAAAGGGTGTAAGCACCGCAATCACGTTTGAAATAACACCCTACTCACTATCAGTGAGTATGAGGTCCACTTTAACGAGAAGCGCAAGCGAGCTTGTTATCGACTCTTTCAAATCTTGTAAACTGCGCAACATAGTGAGAAGCGAGAAGCGGTCACATCAGCTTTTAGTTTTTTGGTGCAAACATTGTCAATAGAGATTTTAACCTGGCGCAACTTGTCGGTAGCTACAACACTACGTCTGAAAAAAGCTGACAATATCTCTAGCCTTTTGGACGAGAGGTAACAATTCAGCAGTATCTTCAATAGAACACCCCACATCAAATTTACAGTATGTGCAAAGCATGAAACATGTGCCCATCCTGTACCTACTTGGGATGCAGCATCCTTTACAGTCCGAACTACATTTCCTCCATTATCAGTTACTACAGCAACAACCTTTTCCTTAATCCCCCACTTAGTGGCAATTTTCATAAAGTGAGCCTTAATAGCATCAGCAGTATATATATATATATATATATATATATATATATATATATATATATATATATATATATATATATATGCATGTATCATGCATGTATAGTTACAATTAAGCTAGATTACTTTTCATTTATCTGTGACAGATAGCTCCTTTTCCTTGACAGAATTTTTCAGACTCAGAAAATTCACCCTATCTAGTCGGCTAATTTAGCTTTGACAACATCTTAACTTTTCATTAGAACATTATTTGTTGTGAACTTTTCAGTCTCAGTTGCTAATGATTCACACGCATCTGAATCGAGAGCGGAAAATGAATTCTTGGGAAAAAAGATGCCAGTGTAAGATGTTACATAAGGATAAATAAAATCATTTATAGATGAAAGAATTCAAACCTGCAAAAAATCTCGAAGATGTATGCTGAAAATTTGCAGAATTTTCATGTGGTGGATTTTCCACGGGGAATATAGGGGTTACAGACCCTTAAAAAATATCGGTTTCGATAATGCGTTTGGATATTCGATATATCGATATCAAATATCGCCAAACACTATTTAAAAGCAAAAAGAAAGAGAGAGAGAAGAAAGGAGTTTCAGAAAGTCCATAGAAAACTTTTTTTCTTACCAAATCCCCCCGATTCGCTGACGCCCTGTTTTTCTTATCCTAAATACTGATTTCCCTACCATGTTAATAAATTGAGAGGGAGCAGTCAATCTAGACTTGTCCCAGTTATAGATGGGAACGGGGCCGCAATTAGTGATAAGGAAAGAGTTACAGAGAGATGGGCAGGGCATTTTGAGAATGTGCTGAGCCATGATACATTTAGAGGAAAAGATATAGAGAAAAATGAAAAAGTTTGTGAAACCTTGGATGTGAAAGAAGATATGTTTTGTGAGGAAGAATTAGCGAACGAAATAAAAGGATTAAAAAATAACAAGGTCTCAAGTGCTGATAGTGCGGCAAATGAATTTCTTAAAGATGGTGGTTAAGTGGTTAGAAATAAGTTACTGAAGATTATCAATATGATTTTTGAAAAAATAGAAGTATCTAGCGATTTTAGAGAAACCCTAATTGAACCCATGTATTACACAAGAAAGGTGATAAAAGTGAGTGTGGTAATTATAGAGGCATTAGTCTGATTTCACTAGAAAGAAAATTAATTAGTACGATGATACGTTTTAGACTTAGAGATGATGCAGACAAAGTTTTAAGTTAAGAATAGTGCGGTTTTGGGAACGGTAGAGGATGTGTCGAACAAATTTTCACTCTTAGATTAATAATTGAAAAGTGCCTGTATCATCAAAACCCTTTATTCCTCAGTTTTATAAACAATGAGCAAGTGTTTGATTCGGTGGATAGAATCGCTTTAGTTAAGGTCTTATCCTTGTATGGTATAACAAACAAATGCATTGAAGTGATTAGTGCGGATGAAGGATGACAGATTGCTAAGGATTGTCCTTTTTGCCCAACCGTCTAAGGCTAATCAAAAAGCAGATTGTCTTCGTTTGGGATGGAAGGATGTTAAAAGGAAAGATTTAAGGGGAACAAAAACTTCCTGGGAGGGATTAAAGAGGGATATTTTTATGGATATTGCCCATAAAAATAAACATGTTCTATTCGAGATCCTCTAGGTTGATCATTATATATTTTAACCTACATTAACATAATAAGTGACATCCCAAGTATATTCCCAGATTTAATTTCATTGAAAATAGAACAAATAATCCATGTTACAGCTTCTTATTCAACACAAAGTAGAGCAAAACAGTTGTCCCACAAATTTGGTAAGTTTTTTCCTTTCAGGTTATAAGTATATTATTGTTAGTCATTTCAAATGTTTATTTCTTAAATTATATAAGCATTCATTAGCCACATGTTGAACTATTCTAACACCATCTATACCTGTCAAAGACTAAAGACTAGAATCAATCCTTCTCGACAGTTTCAAGTGATTGAAATTATCCAAAATTTTGCTGTCTTAAGCACGAGGAAGAGCCTTAAAAATATAAAACAAATAGAAAAAATGTGAGCAGTATATAATCATAAAAACCAGAGTAAAAACAAACCTCAATAAAAGATGAACAGAAATCCAAGAAATAAAAAAAAATGTTTGCATTTTGATCTTGATGCTCTTACTGTTACCTTTTCACTGTTACAATACAGAGGTGGCACTTCTAATTTTCAATTTGTTAGAAATCAAAGAAATAAAAAAAAACAATGTTTGTATTTTGGTATTGATCACATTACTGTCACCTTTTCACTGTTAGAATAAAAAGGTGGAAATTCTAATTTTCAATTTGTTATAAATAAAATAAATAAAAAAAAACAATGTTTGTATTTTGGTATTGATCATCTTACTGTCACTTTTTCACTGTTATAATAAAAAGGTGGCATTTATAATTTCAAATTTTTTAGAAATCCAATAAATAAAAAAAAAAACAATGTTTGCATTTTTATCTTGATAATCTTACTGTCATCATCTTACCGTCATCTAGAAATCGAAAAAATAAAAAAAAACAATGTTTGCATTTTGATCTTGATCACCTTACTGTCACCTTTTCACTGTTAGAACAAAAAGGTGGCTCTTCTAATTTTCAGTTTGTTAGAAATCGAAGAAATAAAAAAAAAACAATGTTTGAATTTTGATCTTGATCACCTTGCTGTCACTTTTTCACCTTTAGAACAAAAAGGTGTCTCTTATAATTTCCAATTTTTTATAAATCGAATAAATAAAACAAAACAATGTTTGAATTTTTATCTTTATTTTTATATAATCAAAGAAAAAAAAAACCAACAATGTTTTCATTTTTACCTTGATAATCTGACCGTCACTTTTTAACTGTTAGAATAAAAATGTGGCTCTTATAATTTCAAATTTTTTAAAAATCGAAGAAATAAAAAAAAAAACAATGTTTGCATTTTGATCTTGATCATCTTTCTTTCACCTTTTCACTTTTATAATAAAAAGTAGGCTCTTATAATTTTAAATCTTTTAGAAATCTAAGAAATAAAAAAAAAAAAAAAACATGTTTGCATTTTGATCTTGATAACCTTAATGTCACCTTTTCATTGTTATAATAAAAAGGTGGCAATTATAATTTTCAATTTTTTAGAAATCCAATAAATAAAACAAAAAAAATGCTTACATTTTTATCTTGATTTTGATATAATCCATAGAAAAAAAAACAACACTGTTAGTATTTTTACCTTGATCATCTGACTGTCAACATGTCCCTGACATAATATACATTATTCTATTATAATTTTATATTTATTTGAAATAAAATAAATAAAAACAGAGAGAATATTTATATTCAGAATATAACTGTCACATTTATAGTTTTAAAATAAAAAGGCGGCTCTTCTAATTTTCAATTTGTTAGAAATCGAAGAAATAAAACAAAAACAATGCTTACATTTTGATCTTGAATTTGTTAGAATCCAAGAAAAAAAACCCAACAATGTTTGCATTTTGATCTTGATCATCTGACTGTCACCTTTTCACTGTTAGAATAAAAAGGTGGCTCTTCTAATTTTCAATTTTTTAGAAATCGAAGAAATAAACAATGTTTGCATTTTGATCTTGATCATCTTACTGTCACCTTTTCATTGTTAGAATAAAAAGGCGGCTCTTCTAATTTTCAATTTGTTAGAAATCGAATAAACAAAAAAAAAACAATGCTTACATTTTTATCTTTAATTTGTTAGAATCCAAGAAAAAAAAATCCAACAATGTTTGCATTTTGATCTTGATCATCTGACTGTCACCTTTTCACTGTTAGAACAAAAAGGTGGCTCTTCTAATTTTCAGTTTGTTGAAAATCGAAGAAATAAAAAATAAACAATGTTTGTATTTTGATCTTGATCATCTTACTGTCACCTTTTCATTGTTAGAATAAAAAGGTGGCACTTATAATTTTAAATTTTTTATAAATCCAAGAAATAAAACAAAAAAAATGCTTACATTTTGATCTTGAATTTGTTAGAATCCAAGAAAAAAAAAAAAACAATGTTTGCATTTTGATCTTGATCATCTCACTGTCACCATTTCACTGTTAGAATACAGATGTGGCACTTCTAATTTTCAAGTTTTTAGAAATCAAATAAATAAAAAAAAACAATGTTTGTATTTTTGTCTTGATCATATTACTGAAACCTTTTTAGTTTTAGATCAAAAATGTGGATATAAAAATTTCACATCTTTTATAAATAGAATAAATAAAAAAAAAACAATGTTTTCATTTTTTTATTTATAATCTTGAATTTACTTGTTAACTTTTAGAACAAAAAGTTGTCTTTTATAATTTCAATTTTTTTTTAAATCGAATAAAGAAAAAAAACAAAATTCTTGAATTTTTTTCTTTATTTTTATAGAATCCAAGAAGAAAAAACAACAATTTTTGTAGTTTGACCTTGATAATCTGACTGTCACCTTTTAAAGTGTATTATATAAATGTGGCTATTAAAATTTCACATCTTTTAGAAATACAAAAAATAAAAAAAAATGTTTGTATATTGATCTTGATCACCTTGCTGTTACTTTTTCACCGTTAGAACACAGAGGTGTCTTTTATAATTTCCAATTTGTTAGAAATCCAATAAAGAAAAAAAAAAAAATTCTTGCATTTTTATATTGAATTTTATATAACCCAAGAAAAAAAAAACAACAATGTTTGTATTTTGATCATTGATCATCTGACTGTCACCTTTTCACTGTTATAATAAAAAGGTGGCTCTTCTAATTTTCAATTTTTTAGAAATCAAATAAATAAACACTGTTTTAATTTTGATCTTGATAATCTTACTGTCACCTTTACAGTGTTAAAATAAAAAGTTGTCACTTCTAATTTTAAATTTTTTATAAATACAAGTAATAAAAAAAAAAATATGTTGCATTTTTTAAATTTAATTTTTTATAAACCAAGAAAAAAAAACAACAATGTTTGCATTTTGACCTTTATCATCTTACTGTCACTTTTTCACTGTTAGAATAAAAAGGTGTCTCTTATACTTTTAAATTTGTTAGAAATAGAATAAATAAAAACTGTTTGCATTTTGATCTTCATAATCTTACTGTCACCTTTTTAGTGTTAGAATAAAAAGGCGGCTCTTCTAATTTTCAATTTTTTAGAAATCGAAGAAAAAAAAAAAAAAAAAATTTTTGCATTTTGATCTTGATCATCTTAATGTCACCTTTTCAGTGTTAAAATAAAAAGGCGGCTATTCTAATTTTCAATTTGTTAGAAATCGAATAAATAAAAAAAAAAACAATGTTTGAATTTTTATATTTATCATCTTGATGTAAAATTTTAACTTTTATAATAAAATTGTGTATGTTATAATTAAAAATTTTTTATAAATAAAAGAAAGAAAAAAAAACAAAGTTTTTAATTTATGTATTTAATTTTAACGAAAACAAGAAAAAAACAAAAAAAAAAAAACTTTTTTTATTTTTTTCATCTTTCAACTTTAACGGTTATAATATAAATGATGCTATTATAATTTTAAATTTATAATAAATAGAATAAATAAACAATGTTTGCATATTGATATTGATCATCTTACTGTCACATTTTCACTGTTAGAATAAAAAGGATTATATTATAATTTTAAATTTTTTATAAATATAAGAAATAAAAAAAACCAATGTTTGCATTTTGGTCTTGATCATCTTACTGTCACCTTTTCACTGCTAGAATAAAACTGTGGCTCTTCAAATTTTCCATTTGTTAGAAATCCAAGAAATAAAAAAAAATGTTTGCATTTTGATCTTGATGATCTTACTGTCACCTTTTCACTGTTAGAATACAGAGGTGGCACTTCTAATTTTCAATTTGTTAGAAATCCAAGAAATAAAAAAAAAAAATTTTTTTATTTTGGTATTGATCACCTTACTGTCACCTTTTCACTGTTAGAATAAAAAGGTGGCATTTATAATTTTCAATTTTTTATAAATAAAATAAATAAAAAAAAAACAATGTTTGCATTTTGATCTTGATAATCTTACTGTCACATTTTCACTTGTATAAAAAAAATGAGGCTATTCAAATTTTCAATTTTTTATAAATCTAATAATAAAAAAAAAAACAATGCTTACATTTTTATATTTAAGTTTTTAGAATCCAAGAAAAAAAAAACCAACAATGTTTGCATTTTTATCTTGATAATATTACTGTAAACATTTAACGTGCATAATATAAAGGTGGCTATTATAATTTTAAATTTTTTATAAATATAATAAAAAAAAACTTTTAGAATTTTTATATTTATAATCTTACTTTCACATTGTTATTTTTATAATAAAAAGGAGGCTCTTTTAATTTTAATGTTGTTATAAATCGAAGAAAAAAAAACAAAAACAATGTTTGCATTTTGATCTTGATCATCTTACTGTCACCTTTTCACTGTCAAATTAAAAAGGCGGCTCTTCTAATTTTCAATTTGTTAGAAATCGAAGAAACAAAAAAAAAAAATGTTTGCATTTTGATATTGATCATCTTAATGTCACCTTTTCATTGTTATAATAAAAAGGAGGCTCTTCTAATTTTAAATTTTTTATAAATCCAAGAAATAAAAAAAAAACAATGTTTTCATTTTGATCTTCATCACATTACTGTCACAATTTTAGTTTTAGATTAAACAGGAGGATCTTCTAATTTTCATTTTTTTATAAATCTAATAAACAAAAAAGAACAATTTTTTATGTTTTTTATTTTTCATCGTAATGTAACCTTTTAAGTGTTAGAATTAAAAAAAAACAATGTTTGAATTTTGATATTTATCACCTTACTGTCACCATTTCAATTTTAGAACAAAAATGTGGATATTATAATTTTAAATTTTTTAGAAAGAGTATTAATAAAAAAAAAACAATGCTTAAATTTTTTGCTTTTTAATATTGCTGTAACCTTTTTTGTTTTAGACCACAGATGTTGAAATTATATTTTTAACTCTTTTATATATAGAAGAAATAAACAATGTTTTTATTTTGTTATTCATAACCTTAATGTCACCTTTTTACTGTTATAATAAAAAGGCGGCTCTTTTAATTTTCAATTTGTTAGAAATCGAAGAAAAAAAAAAAAACAATGTTTGCATTTTGATCTTGATTATCTTACTGTCACCATTTCACTTTTATAATAAAAATGCGGCTATTATAATTTTCAATTTGTTAGAAATCGTATAAATAAAAAAAAAACAATGTTTGAATTTTGATATTTATCATCTGGATGTCACTTTTTAACTTTCATAACCAAAATGTGTCGCTTCTTATTTGAAATTTTTTATACATCTAAGAAATAAAAAAAAAACAATGTTTGCATTTTGATATTGATCATCTTACTGTCACCTTTTCAGTGTTAGAATAAAAAGGCGGCTCTTTTAATTTTCAATTTGTTAGAAATCGAATAAACAAAAAATAACAATGTTTTAATTTTTATATTGATTATCTTAATGTCACCTTTTCAATGTTAAAATAAACATGAGGCTATTATAATTTTAAATTTTTTATAAATCGAATAAATAAAAAAAAAACAATGTTTGAATTTTTATATTGATCAGATTGATGTCAACTTTTGACTGTCATAACCAAAAGGTGGCTCTTCTACTTTTAAATTTTTTAGAAATCTAATAAATAAAAAAAAACAATGTTTTCATTTTTATCTTGATCAACTTACTGTCACCTTTTCACTGTTAGAAAAAAAAGGTGGCTCTTCTAATTTTAAATTTGTTAGAAATCGAAGAAATAAACAATGTTTGCATTTTGATCTTGATCATCTTACTGTCACCTTGTTAGTGGTAGAATAAAAAGGCGTCTATTCTAATTTTCATTTTTTTATAAATAGAATAAACAAAAAAAAACAATGTGTTAATTTTTATATTGATCATATTAATTTATAAAGGTCAAGTTCATAAAAAAATTTCGTATAGTATAATTGTAAATTTTTTATAAAAAGAATAAATAAAAAAAAAACAATGTTTGAATTTTTTTATTTATATTATCGATTTCACTTTTTCACTTTCAAAATCAAAATTAGGCTCTTATAATTTCCAATTTTTTAGAAATCGAAGAAATAAAAAAAAAACAATGTTGTAATTTTTATCGTTATAAACTTAATTTCACATTTTAACTTTTATAATAAAAATTAGGATATTATAATTTTAAAAATTTTATAAATCTAATAAATAATAAAAAAAAAAAACATTTTTTAATTTTTTTATTTAAAAAATTAATTTCAAATTTTAATTTTTATAATAAAAATTTGGCAATTATAATTTTAAATTTTTTATAAATCCAATAAAAAAAAAAAAATAAATGTTTAAATTTTTATATTTAATTTTTTAGAATCCATGAAAAAAAAACCAACAATGTTTGCATTTTGATCTTGATCATCTGACTGTCACCTTTTCACTGTTAGAATAAAAAGGTGGCTCTTATAATGTTCAATTTTTTATAAATAGAATAAATAAACACTGTTTGCATTTTGATCTTCATCATCTTACTGTCACCTTTTTATTTTTATAATAAAAAGGCGTATATTATAATTTTAATTTTTTTATAATTATAAGAAACAAAAAAAAAACAATGTTTGAATTTTTTTATTTATTATATTAATTTAACCTTTTAAGTGTTAGAATAAAAATGCGGCTCTTCTAATTTTAAATTTTTTATAAATCTAATAAATAAAAAAAAAAAAACAATGTTTGAATTTTTATATTGATCATATTGCTGTCACTTTTTAACTGTTAGAATAAAATGGTGGCATTTATAATTTCCAATTTTTTATAAATCCAATAAAGAAAAAAAAAAAAATTTTTGCATTTTTATATTGAATTTTATAGAATCAGAGAAAAAAAAAAAAACAACAACAATGTTTTTATTTTTATCATTGATCATCTTACTGTCACCTTTTAACTGTTATAATATAAATTTTGCTATTATAATTTTAAATTTTTAATAAATATAATAAATAAACAATGTGTGCATTTTGCTATTCATCATCTTACTGTCACCTTTTTAGTGTTAGAATAAAAAGGCTGATATTATAATTTTCAATTTTTTAGAAATAGAAGAAATAAAAAAAAACAATGTTTGAATTTTGTTCTTGATAATCTTACTGTCACCTTTTCACTGCTAGAATAAAACTGTGTCTCTTCAAATTTTCCATTTGTTAGAAATCCAAGAAATAAAAAAAAATGTTTGCATTTTGATCTTGATCACCTTACTGTCACCTTTTCACTGTTAGAATAAAAAGGTGGCTCTTCTAATTTTCAATTTGTTAGTTCTCATTTCCTAGGGTTGTTCTTTTTTCTGACTTTTAAGTATTTCGCATGATTTCTTTCCATTTTATTTCAAGGTTTTCATCCCACTTTAGACAGCTGAATCTTTGTCAAATTACGTGAGCTATTTAATAAATATCTGTTCACTGAATGAAAATGTTTCGTAGGTTTCACGTCATTGTTTTACAAGAACATTCTCTTCGGATTCCAGGTTTCTATCAAATTTTCTTCACCCTGTGAGGTTTCAATCACCACTATTTAAATTTCAAAAGAAGTACAATTCGTATAAACACATCACTTTTACGTTGCAGCTTGTGACTTGAAGCGAATATTTGTATCGTGATGAACTATCCTGCCTCCTTTGCTCCGATGTGACCTTGCACTAAAAATAAAAAATACACAAATATGTACTTAAATGTTTTGCTTAAACCGCGACAAGGTCGCATCTCTCTCAGACCGTGCGTCCTTCTATGTCTCTTAGAGCATGAAACAAAGATTCAAAGAGACATAGAGACACTGTGACACAAATATCAGCTAAAAATATTTTGCTCGGGAAGTGTGAGTTTCTGTCCTAATTACCATTATTTTTACTAATGTCATAGGGGAAATGACAATTAGGCCGCTGAAAGGCATCATATTCAGTCCAAAGCTGACCCAAATCAGCAACAATTCCCCAACCAGCAGAATGTATTATGTATATTACACTATTTTCTACCGAACTCTTTTATGAGTTTAAATAATAGGTTCCCAAACTGTTTTTCTCATAGACCTCTTTCAAACATTTGCTGGTTCTGATGGACCCCCTGCAGCTACATCTCAACTATATTCCTAAAACTTGACAAAAAATGTGAAGATAAGATCTAACTATGGAAATTCACGTTGCGGCTGATTTTTAACCCGGGATTAACAGTTTCAAAAATAAAGTGCAAATCAATTGATTTATTAAGTAATTGGTTGTGCTTTCAGTGGAAGTCAAAAAATGAAGTTAGCCAATCAAAAAGTAATGATATCCAACTTTACTTTTTGCCATCTACTGAAAGCACAAGAAACCAACGAATTCTCAATTATTTTATTTAGAAAACTCCCCAATCAGAAAGGTAAAAATAAACTGAAAAATAGTATGTTTTCTTGTGTAGTATTTACTTTAAATATGCAGTTATTTCACTAATAATCATTATTGTATAATAATAATCATATATTACGTTGTAATAACATAACAGTTATAATATAATTAAAATTAAACATTAATTATGTCACGTAACTTCTACAATGACAATCACCAAGTAGTCGTAATTTTAATGGAAGGGATGTTCTTGATGGATTGATAACCAAGTATCAATATTTGGCTAGATTTTTGCTAGGAATAATTTAAAAAACAAAATCTTATGAAGGAAGTAAATAGCGAAATTCAAACTTAAAATGAACAAAAATTATTACTTCACAGTCTATCAAACATATATCGACAAAACTAGTGCAAATAAACCAGCTGATGGTATTCGTTATGTTTGTAGAATTATAGGTAACTAGCGCTTTACTGAAACCACAAAATCCAAGCATAAAAAAAACAATAATATTGATTTAGGAGTAAAAAATAAGTACGTAGCCTGACAACAACAAATTAACCTATAACCCTTTTCATTGTCTTATACGAACAGTGATACCAGTAACTATCAGCATACAATTAAAATTATCTTAAAAATTTAGGCGAAAAAATAAATATTATTTCAATAGCTGCAAAGTCATTGAACAGCATACACTAATAATGCTTTGATTTATCAGGTAACATTTTGGCCTTGCCTGCTTAACACCAATTGCGACGAATATATAATTTCAAATTGTAAAAAACACACTTTTATATTACTCGAAATAAAGAACGAATAAACTGTAACATGAAATCTGAAAATTTGGCTATTTCTCTCTATACAACGGAGAATTTGAAATTATGATACAAATTCTAAAGCTAGCATATAATCCTAGAATCAAAGGGGCTTTACTTCGAACTTGTTTACAAAATGAAATGTCCTTTTCAGAACCAAAGTGACAGCCAATCATTGGACTGAGCTCATTGTGTAGAAGTGATACCAAATGAAACGAACATAAAATTAAGCAACATTGTTAGAATGCTTTATTTTTATACTGCAACAAGTTTCCTTAAATTGTTTGCTTTTACTGTATCAAAACTCCTATATTGTTTTGTGTTTTCATTAAAGCGCTAGTTTTATCGATATATGTTATAGGCTGTGAAGTAATAATTTTTGTTCGTTTTAAGTCTGAATTTTGCTGTTTACTTTCTTCATAAAAACTTTCATTTCAAAAAATTAATCTTCGCTCGTTAAAAAAAAAGAAAAAAAAACAGAAAAAAAAGTGTTTGTGTAATTTAGGTAATGATAGGTTAACGTGGGCTATTCACCGTAATACTTGACTATGTTAAACTTCTCCTCAATACATGGTTCTCTGCGCTAAACTTTTTTATAACTTTAAACAGCTTCTTATTTCAATAAACTGCCATTATGTTTCAGAGGTTTTTCTTAAAAAGTTGTGATAAAGAATCATACTTTAGCGTGAAAACGGGGTATTGATGAGGCGGCAGTTCCTTTCATGCGCGGAATAATTTCTGTTTGTTTTAAGTTTTAATGGTGCTCTTTACTGTAGTTGAAAAAACTTTTTTTGTACTTTAATTTCTGATTGTTTTCAGATAACACCGGAAGATCTATGATACATCACATGGTAGTGACACAATTATGATATTTTTTTCTAGAGGGGAGGGGAATCCCCCTCATGTATGGAATAACTTCTGTTCGTTTTAAGTTTTAATGTTGCTCCGTACTTCCAATTGATTTTTTTTTTATTTAATTTGTTACGGTTTTTCCAATAATGCCAGGAAATCCCTTCCCCCTGCTTAAAAGTTTCTCCTGAAAATTTCCCCCAAATTTTCCTTCCCATGGAAAATTCCTCTCCCGCAAAATTCCACCCTAAAATCCTAAAAAAAGATCCCACCTCAAAATCAATCATATTTTGGCGGTATATCGTGATTTGTCGGCAAAGTAGGACAAACAGCATCTGTTAAGAGTTACCAAAATCAGCCTTAACAAAGACAGGTTCCTCACAGTAATCCACAGTTCATATAATTATCCAGTAAGCTTATCGCAGATCATTTCTGGTCTTCGTTCTCGGTGCGAACAAAAAGCTCCTCCCACTTATTTCTGCATTAGCGGGTTAGTATGATAAATGGTTACAACGTGCATTGTTCGTAATTGCGAAAGCAGAAAAAAACTTGGTGAGCCAGCCAAGTGGTTTGCAAGTGTCCCATCTCACAGGTATGAATTAATTTATATACAAATTATGACTTAATCTATTATTTACATACAGTGGACTCAAATGATTGGCCTATGTAGGATTTTGTAAAAAAGGAGGCTGGGGGTTGATGAAATTTGTGAAAATAAGGATTTTTTTCTTCTAATAACTGGTGGAATAGGTGTGATTTTCAGGGGAGGATCCAGGATTTTTTTTAGAGGCGGGGGGCGCAAAGTAGGTTGATCCGACAAACTTACGTTAGGAGCAAGTTTAATTAATCGAAACTTGCGTTAATTAGGTAAATTACACTACTTTAGACTACTTTACGGGGGTAACCCTCGCCCCCCCCTCTGGATCCGCAACTGGATAGTTTATAATTTTTTTTCACGTCGTGATATTTATTTTATCAGATTGTAGTTCCTGTGATATTTGAAAAATCTAGTTACCTGTTTTGGCGGAGAGCCTAGATAAGACTAGTTTCGTTTTCAATCAATGTTTTCATAGGAAATGGGCAGACCTTTCCTGATCTTTAAACAATAACACCTCTGTTTGAAAATCTTCGCACTTTGTGAATTTAGATAGCGATAAGGGTTCCTGATTGATTACCGCCATACCAATTATTCTCCTTTCCTTTTTTATTCTTTAATAATAATTTCTGGTCGATTTGAGTTTGAATTATTGTAGGCTTCTATTTCTACTGATGTTAAGTTTAATATGGCCTTTACTTTTCTTTAAAAAAAACTTTCTTTTTCGTAAAGTTTTCGTAGCGTGTATATATATATTTATATATATATATATATATATATATATATATATATATATATATATATATATATATATATATATATATATATATATATATATATATATATATATATATATATATATATATATATATATATATATATATATATATATATATATATATATATATATATATATATATATATATATATATATATATATATATATATATATATATCGGCGCGTACAAACAGTTCCTCTCATTTGATCTGCCATTAGCGGTCCAATTACCCTGGAACACGTATTTTGGCAAAAACTTTCTCAAAATGCCTTTGAAACCAACTTGAGACTTCGAAACCTATTTTTAATTCCTAAAAACATCTAATAATAACATTACACTACTAATTACCGATTTTCATGTATGTATTGGAATAAATTAATTTAAAATTAGTTTCTTCAAAATTAGTGTTCCAACGTTGAAGCCAAGTTTCGCATCCAAGAGAAATCTGACTTGTCTACCCGTGAAAAGATCTGATACCGCCTATATTTATATCTGCAAAAACGTTCTCCGGAGCACTCGCACCCCGGTCCGGGTTTTTATAATGGGTGAGATAGGGAATGATCATACTGGATAATTATATGAACTGTGCAGCAATCATACAGAAGGCAGAAAACCCTGAATGAAAAAAAAACAACAAAACAACTCGATACCGAAACGCCCGATACCAATACGCCTGGTACCACTTGCAGCCCTTTTCCTCAAGGACTATAGAGGGTCATTTCATCACCAAAAGCGTAGTTATTGGACCTTTCAACTATTTCGGAAAAAAGGTTATCTCAAAATTTTGATCGGACGACTTTTGGGGACGGGGGCCTTTTGGGGAGGGGGGCTAGCTGCCCTCCAATATTTTTGGTCCCTTAAAAAGGGCACTAGCAATTTTAATTTCCATTCGAATGAGCTCTATGTTGTTCTGGTAACCCGCTTGCCCAGGTAGAAAAAAAGACATCAGTGCTACCCGTGCAAAAAATGATTTTCCTTGTTGTTCAAGGAGGGAATTTTAGTTACCCTAAACAAGGATTGTAACCCTGCTGATTCCAATGGTGCAGTTTTATTTTGATCTGACGCCATTTTTGAGGGATTTCAGGCTCTTTTTTCAAAATCATCATAAATTTGTTTCCGCAATAAACCTTTACTTTTAAGATTAACTCAAATAATAGTTGCTATTCCTAAATCAGCGTTAAATGGCAATTTTTTCTCATAAGACAGTTTTTTCTTTCAAAACATGTTTTTCAATTTTTGGTTACTATGGGCTGTGGTTAACTCTTTAACAGATTAGAGTTACTGCTATAACCAAAATAACTGTAAATCTTCCCGTTCTGAAATATTCAATATGCTCCGTAAAGGCTAGTAAGAAAAGTAAAGCCTTATCGACAAGTGAAACGCTATAAAAAGCTTTCTCGCAATTCCCCACAGTCCAGGATATTTTTAGGGTATTTTAGCCCGCAGCCAAAATGTTTGATACGCTCTTTTAAATTACACTTTCAGCCCCTCATTAGTGCTAAACACGAGTAACTCCTCTCGTTATATCTCATTCTCCACTTCCATTTCCTCACATGGACTTAGATCCATGGTAGTATTCCTGTCATCAGAATATCTTCAGATCCGATTTTGAAATTATCATGCAGGGCAATTAAATGTTGAACGTATGTCCGAATATTGTCACCAAGGGATTCCGCTTGTGATCGTAACTAGTTTGAAAAGTGGGAAAATTCGCGTTGACTAATATTCTGCTTAATAAATTTCAACTTTCTAAGAAAAGCTTAAATTCCAACCTTTGCTTAAATTGAGGATGCCACTTTATCATTGCAAGTTAATGTCATTAAAGTTTTGATCAAATCTGTAAGATGGGCGATGTCTGCTTTCCAATTAGTCAGGTTTTCTTTTCCATCTGGATGCTTATTTTCTAGAAACTCTAAGCCTAATTCAAAAGTGAGACAAATATTGTTAAATATGCACCTTCGACAACTAGCGTATTTCATTATGTAAGAGCAATCGTTGGAATTCTTCATCCTTTTCATTGCATAATTGTGCAAATAAACGCGTATCCAATGCATTGATTCTGGGAAGGCGTCATAACATCTAACAGGAGCACTAACGTCATTTCGTCTACAAAATCCGTCATAACATCGACAAAAAAAATCCGTTACAACCACTAACCGTCATAACATCTAAAATTTTATAACTTTAGTTTTTTGGGGTTTAGGGGGAGGAGGTACCTAGGTTAGGTTACATATTTAATATATGCTATGCGTTTACCCCCACTCCCCTGATGTGCAAATATATAGCCAAAATTTGTTTATAAACTATTATATACTTGTTACTATTATATAAACTTATAAATTTTTTTGGATGTTATGACGGTTATTCGAAATGGTAGCACCCCGATTCTTATTTCGTTAACTGTATGAAGCGATTGGTGCAATTTATCACTCAAACTCTCCGATACTAGGTGTTGTTGGTGGATAACACGGTGAATTACAATTACCTCTTGCATAATTCTTTTAAGATAGCTTATAAACCCGGGATATCGACCGACCATGGCAGGAGCTGCATCTGTTAACACCGAGATAATATTTGTGAATGGAATCAATTTTCCTTGAAAAATCGTTCCATTTCTGTTCCAATAACAGAAATCATAAAAAAATAATAATAATAATAAAAAAAAAAAAAAAAAAATAACTACGCTCTTCCAATAAATGTTCCTCAAACTTTACTTTAAATGACCGACTATGTTCAGCCTCCTGAATGCCAGCTGGGATATCTTTCCAAATAGCCGAAGCTAAATACCTAATTCCGAAACCTGCACGTGTGGTATCTCAGTACTCAACAACAAAATTATCCGCCTCCCTAATCGCATACCTGTGGAGCAAACAGTTTACGCGAAAAAGAAATCAGTAAAAACTGTAAGACATAGATCATTCCATCGATAAGCAAAAACAGCAGCTTGATAATCGCGAATCTGACCAATATTAAGCACACGTAATTTCTTTTTTTTTCTTTACCTTTCTTTGAAAAACTTATTCTGTGAAAGAATTTTTTTAAATACGTAATTTCTTAAAACACGACGCGGTATCGTTCCCATTTTCTACATAATTACCAAGAAGACGCACTGTTTTACTTTGAAGAATCTGCACTCTTCTAAAATTTCAATAAAAATTACTAGACCAATGAACACAACCATAAGAAATATAAGGCGCAACAATAGTATGGTACAATAATAGAAGAACTGATATTGGTAAAACATGCTCTAATCGGCGCAAAATTACCAGAGCTCTAGCAACAGTTGCTGAAGTTCTTAAATATTATCTTCCTACACTGATAGGTTAGGTCAGTCAACATTTTAATTCATCACTATCTAAGCCAGATAAAGTTTCGTGGACCCCGGTTACGAATTGTGAACCCCCATATTTTGTCACGCCAACATAAGCCCCCGTCGACACTTGGAGCTCCACCTGCACCACTTCGAGAGTCAGTGGTTTAAATTGGTAAGTGATTGGGCATATAACTAGCTTAGGGCTAACAGGTTAACCCCCTCCCCATACAGGGTGCATAAAGCTTCTTCCCCGCAAAAGCCTAGTTCAAAAAGCCTCAAAATATAAACCAAGCAAATTTTTGTGCCGCCTCCACTAAGATTATCTGATGCCCCATCAAGGCACAAGCACAAGAGTGTTTTTAGAAGCGGGGAGGGGGGGGGGAGGGGCGAAAAAAAAAACAAAACCGCAAAGTAGACAGACTATGTACAAATAGCTTACGAGAAACTATGAGGAACCTTCAAGAGGGGCATGGGCCTGATGACTCCTCTGCCCATGTGGACGGACCTGATTCAAGGCATATTTCTAATTTACCATAAGTTATTAACCGTTTTCAGCTTGCTCACAGAAAAAAATACTGACCAAGACAAGAGTGCTACCAATAATCGCTGAAACGCGTGATTTATCCTGAAATTTATAAATACTTTCAAGTGTTAAAAAAAGATTGGGAAAACAAGTTTTTGTACCCATACAAAAACCCTGTTTGATTCGATAAGTCCAATCTCTGCTAGTAGCTAATGATTTACTGTTGGTCAGCAGTGCTTATTTCGCCATTGAAGGATTTTTTTTATCTCATCGTCATCGCAACAGTAAATCGTTGCTAATATTATTGTTTTATATCGTTTGAGAACTTATCGGATACGCTGTCCTAACAGTTTTTTTCTTTTACTTTAGGAACTTACCATAATCTAATCAGGCTTATTGCATGGTCCTGATTTGTACTGATTTTCTCTTTTCGTTAGTGTCACTTTTTGTCACTATTTATCACAATTTGGCTTGTTTTTTTTTTATTGTTTTGTTCGTCTTTCTGCTTTTTTGTTCCTTTTTTCCTAATATCCAATTTTTTAAACAATTTTGTACAGCACTTGAGACAATAATTATTTAGTAAGCCCGCAGTAACACACATGTCAGTAAAATTATTGCTAACAAGTTTTGGTTAGAATGACCGATACAGCCTTTACTTTTTTAAGTGATGGCCCTATGAAGGTTGCGAGTAAATTCCTGCATCAAATTAACTACCACATTTCCCATGAGGAAATTATATATAGCTCAGACATTAGGATACGTTTGAGCATAAATTTGACACACCATTTTCTAACCAGGAATAGAGTGACTCATCGACAGTGATCAATTGACTCATCGATATTCTAAGATGAAAAAAAGAAAAAGAAAAAATAAGATTGAGATAAGTTTTACAGAGCATAATAGGTAGGCATTTTCGGGGGAATACATTTCTTTACATACCAATACCAATCTTTACATACCTAATTTCTTTACGTACCTATTCTTACTATTAATTAAATAAAAAAAAACAAGTTTTTTAACTGAAAGTAAGGAGCAACATTAAAACATAAAACGAACAAAAATTATTCCGTATATGAAAGGGGCTGTCCCCTCCTCGACGCCTGGCTCTTTACGCTAAAGTATTTTATTGTTTAAAAAATAGAGTTGTGAAATATAGTCTAACTTCAGCGTATAGAGCGAGGCGTTGAGGAGGGGACAGCCCCTTTCATATACAGAATAATTTCTGTTCGTCTTATGTTTTAATGTTGCTCCTTACTTTCAGTTAAAAAAAACTTGTTTTTTTTTATTTGATTTATGAACGTTTTTGAATTAATGGAGGTTTTGATTTTGGCTCACCGTACATGAATAATAAAAAAAAAAAATTGCACATTAATTTTACTTTTATTTGGTTAAATGGCTTTCTCGAAAGTTGTTTAATTTTAATTGCGAACATTTTCATTAGTAATAAATATACATTACTTACGAATTAACTTAAGTAACGAACTTCTGTATCCATATATTTTCAATAGGTATACTAGGGGGTTCGTTCCTTTGTCAAACCTCACTCTTTAAGTTAAAGTTCGAATTTTGTTCCAATTCTTTATAAATTACCTCTCAATCACAAAGGCCGTTAATTAGAATAAATAGCTCTTATGAAAGTACTAAAACATTAAAGTACTTAGCCAGGGGGCGAACCCTATCATATACTGAATAATTTCTGTTCGTTTTAAGCTTTGATGTTGCTCTTTACTTTCAGTTGAGAAAATTGTTTATTTAATCTCTGATCGGTTTTTTAAATTATGCTGGGAAATCCGGCGCCCCCTTCATAGCAATGTCCCTTCCCATATGAAAACTTCCTCCATGGAAAGATCCTCCCACATAACCCCCGACCCCTCCATCCACTACCAGCAAAAACGTCTGTATACTTCCCAAAACCAATACTATATGTAAACATTGGGCAAAGTTCATGACTTGTAGCCCTTCCCCCGGGAACTGTAGGGGATTAAGTCATCCTCAAAGACATATTTATTAGATTTTCGACTATGCTGAACAATATGGCTATCTAAAAATTTTGATTGGGTGACTCCGAGAAAAAATGAGCGTGAGAGGGGGCCTAGTTACCCCCCATTTTTTTGGTCAGTTAAAAAGGGCACTAGAACTTTTAATTTCCGTTTGAATGAGCCCTGCCACGAAATTCTAGGACCACTGGGTCAATACGATCCCCCCTGGAAAAAAAAACAACGTTTACAGGGAGTCAATTTTCTCAGTGATCTAGGAATTGCACTCTGAATTAGTGCGATTCTGCATTTGAACCTAAAAAGACGCTTGGAACACTATTTTATTTGTTTATTTTTAGATCATCTACTACTACTACTACTAACAACTCATCGCAGCACCAAGCCGACTGAGGCCAACACAGCTACGCACGCTCCTCCTCCACCCAATCTATTCAAAGCCTCCCTTTTTACACCCTCCCACAAAGTTCCCATTTCCTTTAAATCTTTCTTTATGACGTCCTCCCACCCCAGACGAGGACGACCTGCTCTCCGTTTAGCCCTAGACGGTTGGCCGAAAAGAAAAGTCTTCGGCAATCTGTCATCCTTCATCCGCACAACATGACCTAGTCATCTCAACCTTTCTTTCATCGTAGCCCTAGAGAGCGGTATTGAACCACATTTTTCGTACAGCCTATTGTTTGAAATACAATCAGTCACCCGGGTACCCAGAACAATTCTTAAGCAATTTCTCTGGAAAACATTTAGCAAATCTTCATCCGCTTTTCGAAGCGCCCATGCTTCAGAGCCATATTTGATCACTGTCCTCACTGTAGCTTCTAGTAAAAGTCAAAATAAAAGCTGAATTAATTCATAAACGTTCAGAAATTAAATAAATAAAACACGTTTTTTTTAACTGAAAGTATGGAACGACATTAAACCTTAAAATAAACAGAAATTATTCCGTATATGAAAGGGGCTGTCCCCTCCTCAACGCCTCGCTCTTTACGCTAAAGTTTGACTCTATCTCACAACTTTATTTTTTAAAACAATAAAAAACTTTAGCGTAAGAGCGAGGCGTTGAGGAGAGGACAACCCCTTTCATATACGGAATAATTTCTGTTCGTTTTAAGTTTTAATGTCGCTACTTACTTTCAGTTAAAAAAAAACTTTTTTTAAAATTTAATTTCTTAAAGACACGCAACAAAGAAATGAGTTTGTCAATGAACAAGGATGTTCAACAAGTAAAAAGCTATAAATGACTCCATTCCCTGATCAAATATGCTGATGAATTATTTTGTCTTCCAAACTGTACTGGCGTATAGTTAAAAATAACTGGAAAACTTACATTTCAAGTATTTTCATCATAAGACTCCTGTATCTTACAATATGTTCTTCTGAAAATTCATCGGATGAGTAGCGCGCCCTTTCATACAAATCACAGAACTCATGCACTAGCCTCTGTGGTGGTCCCCATAACGTTGTATTAAAAAGGTTGATCAGAAAAGCTCGGACACATTTACCTGGATCTCTTCTTGGGGTTATGCCAATTTGTTCAAGCTCATTTTCTAAAAATTCAGAATCATTAATGGATAAATAAGTAGCTTTGATCCAATAATTTAAAACTGGTATTTTTTTTCTTTTTTTACGTTTAAAAAAGTGAAAAAACAAAACAAAACAGTAAACAAACGCAAGAATTATCCTGGCAATTGCTACGTAATAAAAGCATGAAAACTAAAAAAACAAATAACCATGAAACGAGCAGAATTAGTCATAAAACAAGTTAAACTTTGAACAAACAGATGTTATAATGAAGGATAAACGAGAATTGATAATAAAGCCAATCGTAAAATAAACAGACATTACCACAAATAAGAGCTGTGCGACCGCCCCCAGAAGGCTATGACTGCACGAACTGCAAGTAAAGCGCAACTTGGCCAAATACTAACCAAAACCTTGAAAAGGGGATTTTGTTAGCAATGGATACATCAGAAGAATTAGCTATTTATTCTGATTCCAAATATATAAAATTCATTAAGTTTAATATTACTCATCAAAAGCTACGAGTGCGAGAAGATTTGCCTGATTTTCCAAAAAAGAGGGGAGGGGGGCAACACCTCCAAAAAATCCAATAATCGTAATGAAAATCGCACCATCAGATTCAGCATATCAGAGAACCGTACTGTAAAGGCTTCAAGCTCCTATCTGAAAAATCAGGGAATTTTTATTTTTGCGAGAAGAAAGATCAGGGATATTTGTTTATTTATTTTAGTTGTTTTTCCCAGTCGTATAGAACTAATGGTCCTAGAAAATCGGAAAAGGAGTTATTCGAATGGAAATTACAAGTTCAAATGTCCTTTTTAAGTTACCAAAAAGATTGGAGGAAATCTCGATTGGAAAGTTTGAATGTTGTCCTAATTCTTTAAGAACAACTCCTGAAACACAAGGCTTGTTCAATTACAACATTTACAAGCTTTTTAAAAGTACTAAAAAACTTTTGCATAAAGAGCGAGGTGTTGAGGAGGGGGCAACTCCCCTCATATACGTAATAATTTTTTTTCGTTTTAAATTGTAATGTTGCTCCTTACTTTCAGTTGAAAAAACTTGTTTTTTTATTGAATTGTTTTCTTAACATGGGCACTTGCTGTGGTCGATACATCATACAAGTACCATCATTTTTTAGATTGACTTATCTAGCTATTTTGATAGTCGCAAATTTACTAATGTTGAAAAAAAATCTTAAAACTCTGAGACTGATAATTAGCATTTTGATTGATCTTAATAGTAAAATTTTATTTTAAAACAAAGTTACAGGAGTTTGAATAAGCACCTGAAATTCCGCAAGGAACCCAGAATATGCACTTTGCGCTGTTTTCCCGTTTTTTCAATGACAATTCTAAAAGGGGCCTTTTCAAATTAAACGACTCTAAAAAAAAAAGGAATATTTCAAAATCTAGGATGGGACAAGGACAGGGGCGCCAATTAGGGGGGGGGGGCAGGGGGGCCATGCCCCCCCCTAGACTTTGAAAATTACCTTATTATTTATACTTCACAGCTATTTTAAATTTTAGCTATGTGCTATATTAAAACAGCAACTGGTCCAATAAATACGACCAACAAACTGGTGCCCTAATTATATAATCTTGTTTTGAAATGTCTAAGAGCGAGCGCGTCTACACTATTTTATTTCCGAGGAGGGTTCATTCAAAACTAAGCTTCATGTGGTCATTACCCGTTTCGTTATTGTTCTTGTGAAGAATTCGTTGTAAACTATGAGTTTTGTATATTCCCTTTTTTAGTAGCTGGGAAAGGAAATGTGTTCTAGGGTTTCAAGGGGGTTCTGGTCAGCAGATTCTTGGTGACACTGAATTGTTTATGGAATACCTAGTTCCAGTGGATTGCATGGGGCTGTCAGGAGCAGGAAATATAAGTGATTGGTGTTTGGGGCTTCTAAGCAGGGTAGTTTCACTGTGGACTATGGGAGTGATTTTCTAAGTGAGTTTCTACGTGTTTCTTCAGTTCTTCTCTTCCCGTGTCTGAGTGAAGTCCATGTCTACAACGCGTTTAAATATATGATTAAAAAGCGACAACAAACTTTGGATTTTTTTTCGGTGAAAATGCGGAAGTAAAATGAAGAAACTTTAGTGCAAGAAACTGGCAATAGTGTCAGCGCCAAAAGTCTCGGGTTAGTTGAGATAAATTCCCCCACCTGTGACAGAATTTCTGAAACAAGCGGAACAATAAATGGCTCAGATCAACATGAAAGTTCGGTCTGCATCACTGAACCCCTTGCGGGTTCCAGTAGCAGTCAAGAAACTCTCTCAGATATCTCTAGGACTCGTCACGACAAACCAGCTCAACCTGTTCTTGAGAGATATCTGGCTTCCACTTCTAACGGAAGGAAATTCAGCGCACATTACTATAATACTTATGAATGGATTGAATGGTCCAAAAATTTTAATTCCGTGTTTTGTTTTGCTTACCGCCATTTTTCTATGGGGACTCTAAGAGCTGGAGAAACTGCTGGAAAAAGGGCTTTCATTGAGTCAGGATTTTGCAAGTGGAAAGACAGTTCTGCTCTATTAAAGGCATTGTATGTCAGCATTGTTCAAGCAAAGTTTAGGGAGAAGGTGCCTCATGCAGTTTATGTACACTGTCACGCCCAGAGATTAAACTTGGTTTTGACTGACTGCCTAAAAAATATCGGCGAACTTTCTGAATTTTTCTCTGTGGTGCAAAGACTTTACGCATTTATATCATGCAGCAATACTCGTCACGAGCTATTTGTGGAATTCCAGCGTATTAGCGAGCAAAAAGTCTTGGAGCTAGAGAGGACCGTCCAGACTCGCTGGTTTTACGAAGTCCGCTCCATTTCGAAGGTGAAGGTCAGATTTGATTTTATTGTTGCTGTGCTTGCCGCAGTCTCTGATAGTTCCAACGGCAAGGCAGCGTGTGAAGCGAAAGGACTACTGGAAAAAATCAACCCTGTCTCTTTTGTTTCAACTTTATACATAATGGAAAAAGTATTAGTCATTGTAAATTGTTTATCAGAGCAACTTCAATGTGAAAGTTTATTGATTTATAAGGCACTTGCACTGATTTCTGAAACATATGAGACACTTCAAAAGCTGAGAAATGAAAACGAATGGAAGAGCTTGAGCAAAAACATATCTGAATTCTTGGCTTCAAACGATATCCAGGAATCGAAATCTCCACAATCTAAAACCAGTGCTCTAAGAAAGGGAAGTCAAGCCATTTCCATTCGTCTCAAAGACTTTCTTTCAAACTCAACAACCGGTAAACGCAATATCAGTCAGCCAGTTGAATCAGACTGCGGTAAACTTCTGTACTTTGAGGTAATAGATCTTTTCACGAGTGAGATGGACCAACGTTTCATGCAGAATATGCCTCTGCTCAACGCTTTATCTGCCTTCGACCCCTCAAGTTCCAATTTTCTCGAATTTTCGACAGTGGAAAGAGTTATGTGTCATTATCAAGAGATTCTCGGTGCCGATGACCATGCCATAGAATCCCAGCTTTCTCTTGCAAAGCTGCATCTGTTAAAAAGTGATATTTCAAAAATGGATCTTCTTCGAGCTACCGAAATCTTATCCAACCTCCCAGTTGCCTATTCTGTAGTGCTAAAACTGATGAAGCTAGTTGCTACTTTGCCTGTGACCACTGCCAGTAATGAACGATTCTTCTCGGCATTAGGGCGTGTGAAAGACTATCTGCGATCGACGATGGGAAACGACAGACTCAGTGATCTCATGATAATGGCCGTTGAAACAGAAGAGGTAAAGAAACTGGATTTGGATAGATTAGTTGACGATTTTGCCAAGCAGCGACCTCGCCGCTACCCCCTGTTTTAGGTATGTTTTCTAAATGTTTTTCTTTTTTTTGCATCTTAATTAAAAAAAAATCGAAAAAAAATCCTTGCCCCCCCCCTCCGTTTTCGTGAATTGGCGCCACTGGACAAGGATCTAGAAAGAACTGACACCTCCTTCCATCATTTGACTTAATAACACCATCATAAAGTGCCATATAGCACTCAAAACCCCCACTAGAATTAGCACGCATACAGCATTGTGAAAAGATGTTTAAAGGCTGAATTCAAAGCTATTGATTATTTCAGCGTACTTTTTGTAGATTTATAGTTGAAAGGAGCATCAAAGGGCCGTATCGTACGGCTCTAGACAGGAGCAAGAACCTATGGCAGCACTGGCACATCCCCCATAAATTGCCACCACTAGAATTAGCACGCATGCAACATTGTAAAAAGATGTTTAAAGGCTGAACTCAGATCTATTGATCATTTCACCGTGCTTTTTGTAGATTAAATAGAATAAAACAAGTTTCTTCAGCTGAAAGTAAAGAGCAACATTAAAACTCAAAATGAATAGAAATTATCCGTATAGTAAGGTTTTGCCCCCTCCTCAATATTTGCTCTTCACGCTTAGTTTTTAGGACTATCAAAAAGCTTCTTATTCTAATTAAACGACCCTTTTGTTTCAGGAGTCGTTCTTAGAAAGTTGGGACAAACAGTCAAACTTTACCGTATAGAGGAAGGTATTAAGGAGGGGGGCAACCACTTCATATTTGGAATAATTTCAGTTCGTTTTGAGTTTCCTTTTGAAAGGAAGCAGCATTTTGATATCAGGATATATCGCTGACTAGAGGAATTTAAGAAGAATAATAAAGGGAATGGATCAAAAATACTCAAAGCAAAGAGCTGTATTAAAACTTGAAACGAAGAGAAAATTTTCTGTATATGATGGAGCTTGTCCCCTCCTATATTCCAGTTCATTTAAGATATACGCAGTTTGCAAACGCAAGTCAATGTTGATAAGAAGGGCCAGAACGGGTTTGAACACACGTTGGTTGAAAATAGTCCCTAAAAAAAATAACTATGAATTCACTGAAATTCTGTAAATATTAAGACTTTTTTCTCTATTCAGTCATTATTGTTAATATAAGATGTTTTCCAAGAATATATAAAGACACTGGTCCAATCCCACATTCTTACTTTCAGTTGAAAATAAACTTTTTGTTTTTAAATTTAATTTCTGATCGTTTTTCAAATAATTTCGGTAAATCTGGCTCATCCTCTATGAAAAATTCCCTCCTCTCACTGGAAACTCCTCCCCACGAAATATGGAAAGTTCCTCCCATAAAAAATGAACCCACCTAAAATTCCCTCCGAACAATTCCATATTGAATTCTCTCCATACTGAAAATCCCCCCTTCCCTCCGTGAAACTTCTAGCAGACGATTCGGCCAGAAAAATCATCCTTAGGATACTTTCATTTGAAAAAAGACTAAGCTCTAATCGTTTTTCCAATCACTCCGGAAATCCCTCCTTCCGTGGAAATTATTTCCTAGAAGTCAAAACACGCTGAAAATTTCCCCCGGAAGATCTCCACATGCAAAATTGAGCCGGCAAAGAGAAAGTAAGACAAACAAAAAGAATTTTGTACAAGAATTCTGTTTAATCCCCCCAGTGTATAATTTCTCCTGGAAAGTTCAACCTCGGAAATTTCCCACCCCATGAAAAATTATCTCCGTGGAAACCCACCCCAAGCACAAATCCCCCCCCCCCCAAAAAAAATGTCGGTATAATTCCCAATAACTATACGCAAACAATGGGCAAATTTTAAACTTAAAGAGCTATCCCCAGGGGCTGTGGGGGACCATGTTATCTCCAAAGTATAGTTTCGGGACCTTTCAACTATGCTGAACAAAATGGCTAAATCAAAATTTTGTCAACATTTCCCAAATTTTTGTGAAAAAGGAGACGTGGGAGGGGGCTAGTTGCCCTCCAACCCTCTTGGTAACTCAAAAAGGGCACTAGAACTTTTAGTTTCTGTTCAAATGAGCCCTCTCCCGATGTTTTAGGGCCATTGGTTCTACACAATTACCCCTGAAAAAAAAAAAACGCATCCGTGATCTTTTTTTCTTACAATAAAAATACAAAATTCAACATTTTTGCAGATATGAGCTTGAGACCTCTATAGTAGGGTTTTCTGATACGCTGAATCTAATGGTGGGATTTTTATGGACTTTCTTTGACTTTTAGGGGATGTTTCCCCTCTTTTCCAAAAATCAGGTAAATTTTCTCAGGCTCGTAGACTTTGATGGGTAACACTAAACTTAATGAATCTTATATATTTGGAATCAGCATAATAAGCCAATTCTTTTGATATATCTATTGATGTCAAAATTCCGTTTTTTAGAGTTTCGGTTACTACTGAGCCGTGTCGCTCCTTACTTACAGTTCTTTACCACGAACTGTTTGATTTATAGTTGAAGAGAACATTAAAAATTCGCATCGAGCGGTGGCAAGACCTAGAGGTGTCGATTACATTATTGTTTTAAATGTCTTGTATGTAATAAACGCATGATATGAAAAAAATAAACATTATAAAGAACGATTTTTGACAAAATGCTTTAGCCTCGTGGTAATGGTTCTGCCTTGTGGCGATGGTAATAGAGCTTCAAATTAGAACAGAACAACTTTTTTCAAATGATCAGTTCTTCAAGTTTTTCAAGATCAATTCTTCTAAAATGTCAAAGTCAAAGAAGTTAAAATAATGAAAACACAAATTTTCGTAAATTTATTAGGTACACATCTTAAATTCTGTTAATAGTTTCATAGAAAATAGAAGTTTTTATTTCCAGCCCCTGAAAGATGCCAAGGATAAACATCCCATAGAATCTTTTGGTTACAAATATCGAACTTTCGAATGAAAGTTCAGTTTGGCTTGCCAATACTTTACTCACACACTGCTAGATTACTAATCAAAGCTCATTCTGTTTTGTGATAAACAAGACGAGATAACTGTGCGACTAAAGATTCTGCAAACCAGTTTATATGACAATTGACATTTCATCTTTAGTATAACCTACTCAGTTCTATTTCGAGTTAAATCCTTAAAATTCTATGAATCTTAATGAGCGGCAAGGAGAGAGAGACTTTATCTACTAGTGTGTAAGGTAAGTATTGGCTAGGCAAACTGAACTTTCATTCGAAAGTTCGATTTTTTTTTTTTTTTTTTTTTTTTTTTTTTAGATAAGATAAGATTTATTCATAATCAATTAATTATACAAGAAAATACATTGTGCTAATCCCCCAAAGGCTCCTAGGCCTGTAATAGAGGGGGAATACATATCGTTTAAATCAAACACTAAATCAATAGAAAAAACATTAAAATAGGCCTACATTGAATAATCCAATCAATACATACAATCCAACCACAACACTCCTAATCCCCCTCGAAAGGCTCCATGGCCAGGGATACAAGGGGGAAAAATTTGGCGTCTCCATTACCCCACACACTGGTAAATTATTAATCAAAGCTTAGATTTCAGCCGATTTGGTGGTGGGTTTATATAATCGACTAATATATTAATTTATTTTTAACTCAAGTATTCATCAGTCGACAGCATTCATTATATAAACCAGTGGAACTGACTTTGATAGCGCCCATGACGTTGCCATAGATCTTGTTTCGTGAGCCTTCTCTTTTTACACTCTTCATCAGTCGACTTGTATGCCAGGTTACGACTTCTTTTATCCAAGAAGAAATGGTTCCAGCCACCACCTCTTGTTTTGCTGTATTAGAAAAGGAATGAAGAACCATTTTCTTCCTTTTCTAATTATCAAACTAGCAGTACGCTGTGCGTAAACTAATAACATTGTCACTGGACATAAAGTTGAATCTATATCTACAGTGGGTGGAAGGATAGGAAAAGGCACTTCATGAAGTTTCAGGGTTGGGGGTCTAAAAGAAGGGAGGAGCTTGAGAGTGGCAAAATTCTTCAAAAAATTTTGCTGAACCGAAAGATAGGGCGGGGATTTCTCTCTTTCAACGGCTCGATGCGACGGCGGCAACGAATACCGTTTTAAGAGTAAGCTCTTTCATGCTAATAATAGATGTGGCTAGAAATTGTGAAATTTTGAAAAACTCTAGAAACAAAACCAAGATACCAGGCAGGGATATCTTTTGTGTCCGTAGTGACTCATGCCAGAAATTTCACATCATTTTGTTAAATAAATATCATTACTGAAGTTTGTTCCTGTGGCCAGAGTTAGGCTTCCACATATCGCTGTTTTATAACCTTCGATCACAGATGGCGCGAGGTCTCAATCAGTCTTGAGATATATCATGAATTTGGCAGTTATCCGAGCATTGGCCTCGAGAGGCTCAATTTCCCTTTCACTACACCAACACCAGACTATTCGCCATTTTCCATTGTATAATTCAATGATAGATTTGTGCTGGGGCCAGGTAGTTGCGTGTGCTAATTTTTTTTAGAAAATACTTTCTCTTCGAGAACATTTTCTCGATATTTTCCAACCGTGTAAATGTAGATTTCTTTGTTCTGAATGTCGAAAGACTATCCTGCTTGAGCACATCTGACCAATCTTCTAGGGGTATGGGTAAATCTACTGGCAGATTGAGGACATTCTTTGACCCAGCTTGGCGCGGCCATTTCGGGGCAATTAGTGCTATTTGGCTGTTCACAGACTTTCGAGCTTCTCTAAAACCTTTGGGATAACGGCGAATAGAGGGAAGGGATTGTTATGTTTGTTTGACCAATCGTGAACTAGGGGATCTGTGCCAAGCGGAAAAGTGTCTCAAACTTGTGAGAAATAGGCGTCGATCTTCCGGTTCAAACGAGTCTTGAATACATCGGCTTTTGGCATTCCACATTCTACTGCTAGGGCTCTGAAGATACTCTCGTTGACGCTACATTCCGTAGGTAGACCTTTCCTTTTTGTGACAATGTATTAGCTATTATACTGAGCGATCCAGGAATATGTCTTGCTGTACAGTAAATGCTCCGGTCTATCGCAATCTCGAAGAGTTTTAAGGATTCTTTCTTTAGGGAGAACGAATGGGTTCCATCTTCTTTGTTTATGTAACTGACTACTGTCGAGTTTTCTATCGCTATTGACAACCTCGTTTCTTAGCTCTTTCGCAAAAGCTCTGATGGTGTTGGTTAATGGTCTCATTTCGAGGCAATTTATAAGAGTTTTAACTCTGGAGACCAAGCCTCACGATAGTCCCGATGAGGGCCTTTTATGTAGCCCCCCCCCCCGCCGGAGGTTGAGCTGTCGGTGAATATTGTTTTGGAGACAAACAGAGGTTTGAGGGGAAGCTTTGACTCAGCAATGGTGAAAAGGCTTCTTTTATCCCTGTGGTAACTGGAATCTATATAGCCTATCTATGTTGCTCCATGATCTGTCCTATAGCCAGAATATTAGTAACTGAAATTTTTTGAGATATAGTCTGTTGAACAGAATTGCTCTTAGGGCCCCATTGATTAGTCCAATCAGCTTCATTAGTTGTATTTTAGAGGTATGCGATTTCTTCAGAGCTGACTTGACTGAATAGAACAAGTTCTGAATCCTTTCTGGAGTCAGGAATACCTTCTTTAGCTCCAGGTCTATAAAAAATCCAAGTAATACGATTCGTATAGCAGATTTTAATCCTGAATTTTCACTCAGCTTGAAGCCAAGGTTGTGTAGAAAGATAATCATGTTTTTTGTATTGTTCTACACTATCAAAATTTGGTAGTTGTGCAGGAGTAATTCGTTCATATAGGCATGTAATAAGATCGCTTCAAGGTTGCAATAGTTTACGATGGCACTAATCACACGACAGAAAATGGCTCGACTTGATGCTAGCACAAATAGGAGCACCTTAAATTGATAGATTTGGTGTTTGAAGATGAACCTTAGTTATTTCCAATAGCTCATGTGAATGCTGAAGTGCCAGTAAGGGTCTTTTAAATCCATTGACGCCGCCCAATTTGATTCTTGTATTGCGTTTAGTATTGTGTTCTAGTTTTCCATTGTGGAAGTTATCACGGTTAAAAATTCATTTAGGCAAGATTTTCTGTTGCCACATAAGGATTTTTCTGCTTTTAATCTTGTTCTGTTGCGTCCGTTTTGTGTTTTCAGCTATGCGCTAGTTTTTCATAATTCTACAAATATAAAAAATATCAAGCGCCAGTTTATTTGTAACAGTTTTTTCCAAAATGTGTTGTATAAACTGCGAAGTAGTAATGTTTGTTCGTTTTCAGTTTCAACTTGACTTTACTTTAGTCCAGGAAGGGAACGGTTTGACCCGGAACAAATTGTAAGAGAAATGACTCTTTGACTACCCGACTCAGAAAAATATACTGATTCAAAATATGCAAATTTTGCTCATCGAACTGTTTAACGAATATGTTTTGTTCTTAGGTTGATTTTGAGGAAGTAAAATTCGTGTTACCCTAAGGCCTACAACAACAAAATTGATGTCTAGAATAGGGTAACAGATCACGATGATTATGAAAATCACTTTTATTTGAAAGTAAGATTAAAACTTCGGTCTTTTATATTTGACGTTGATTTTAAGGAGGTGAAATTCGTGCTTCCAATTAAGGCGTACAGCAAAAAAAAAAAAAAATAAATAGTAAAAATGGATGTTTAGAATAGGGTACTAGATTACGGTGATTGGATGAGGAGGTGAAATTCAAGTTTCCTTAGAAAGGCGTACAACAACAAAATTGAAGTCCAAAATAGGGTACTAGATCACGGTGATTATGAAAATCACCTTTATTTGAACGTAAAATCAAACTTAGATTTTTTGAGGTTGAGGTTGAATTTGAGGAGGTGAAATTCGTGTTTCCACATATAAGTGTACAACAACAAAATTAATGTATAGAAAAGGGTGCTAGATCACGGTGATTATGAAAGTCACCTTTATTTGAGCGTAAAATTAAAACTTTTATTCATCCTTTAAGGTTGAACGATGAATATTTAGCAAACTATTAAACTTTAAATTGTCGTTGTTAATTGTATCCTTTGCAAAGAAAGAAATAGTGGAAGAGTCGGGAAAGGTCGTTTTGGGAAAGAAACGTGCAGTCTCGGCGAGTGAAGCTAGTCGATCCAGGAAGAGTGAAGATGTCAGAGCAGTTATTGGGGATCCTGTCCATAAGTCATGCAGTTCTAGCTTCACAAACAAGCAATATATTGAACAGTACTTGTCATGGTTGTCGCAGGCGAAACAAAGTCAGAGGCGACAATCTCCCAGTTTATCTGGAAACTTCTACCTCATATCCGATTGTCTCTTTTGCTCTATGTCAGTTACCTTTGACAGAACTAAGAACAAAGAAGACAGTTTCAAGGTTAGAAAGAGAGACTCTGAAAATACACTAAGAGAGGTTTGTCAAAAGAGAAATGAAAACCGGTCAGGAGCAGTGATGACTAGAATTCTTGCCGCTACTGCCAATCTACACGCTCCAGATGTAGTTTACCGCAAATCCTGCAACTCAAACTTTCTAACGGAACGTAATATCCCCAGCAAGCACATCGGAACTCTTTCACAGTCTAGAAAACGAAAAGCTGGTCGACCACAGAACTTGAATCAGAACGAAGCGTTCGAAAAAGTTGTCGGATTTTCGAGGTTAACGATGATGAGCAACTAAAACTGAATCATCTTGTTAATATGATGAACGAGCTCTTGGGCTATTCAATTTCAGAGGATTCTGGATATAGTGAAAGATACGAGAAAAAGAAGATGCAAGAGGGATTTGGTAAAAGCGCAGTATTTGCAGAGATAAACGGCAGACAGAACGTCATTACGCTAAGAGCCACAGCTCATACCATTCTCCACGAGCATTGTTTAAGGCCAAAAAATATTGATGTAGAACAGGAAAAGGAAGCTATCCTTCGAGCTGCAGCATTTATAATGAAAAGTGATGACAAAGGTTTTAAACAACACATGGATGTGTTGCCCAATTCTGAAAACATCGGGGAGATAACAGACAAAATGGAACACCTACCCTCATCTTTGCGCCTTTTTCTCACCACTCTGTTCGTAGGAGACAAAGTAGACGGTAAGGTTGTGTCAATGGGTCACTGCATGTTACAAGCCTTTCGGCCAAAGGCAATAAGACCACTTATTCAGATTGGATTAGCTGTCCAGTTGCATCATCAGTTTAAGCAGCCATCTTCCAATTGATATGCTCAGTGCTAGAAGTGTCAGCTCATCATATTAAGAGACAAAGCTCTTCAAGCGTAACACTTCGGTTTCTAACAGCACAAACATCGAAGGACTGGAAGAAAATTTTTGCATGCAGCACATAGCTGGCAACGTCGATCATAACGTCCGAACCCTTGATGGTAACGGCAATTTTCACGGCATGGGCATAATTGCTTCTCTGACACCACTGTTGAGGTCTTCAACAGTACTTGAGACGAGAAAGTTCGTTACGTCAAAGCACGTAACTGAACCGAACCGAATTATCTCTAAGTATCTCCGACGGACACTAGGACAACCTAACTCTATGTACGATCCTCTACCACGAGCTTCGATTCTTGACCCCTCAAAATATTGCGACTTGCTATGGAATATGTCCAGACTTTTTCGTGCACCCTTGCCTAGCTGGCAGAGAGCTATGGGCGAGTTGCATGTTGAAACAAAGTCAGGCTGTTACACAGGATGAGCCTCCATTCTCTTCATACCCATGATGGATATGAGACCAAGCGATTCCATTTGTATCTACTTTACACTCAGCTTCGTTTTTGAACAGTGATCCAGAAAGGGTGAGACTCCAGTACTGAACTTCGATCAGCCTCTTTACTGGAAAGATCTTACCATTATTGCTGCCGAGACGGATGCAAGTCATATAAAAAATTGTCCCGCGGCTGGGTGGCTTCCACACACTCATGAGTTACCTCGGGGCTGTTGGACAGACTATAAAAGCCTCTGGAATTCAAACACGTTGGAAATAATATACAATCGGATTTCAACTTGAAGTTTCTAGATCAACGGGAATATACTCATCTCTGAGTTTGCCTTACCTGCAACAGCGACGCCAAGTAAGCTACTGTTCAATAGATTTCTTGTTTGCGAAGCTAGACCTGCAAGATTTATGGACAGGATCCCCAACAAGTGCCGTGAAATCTTCACGTTCCTTGATCGACTAGCTTCATTCACCAAATCTACATCTTTCTCTCCCAAAACGACCTTTTCCGACTCTTCCACTATTTCTTCTTTGCAAATGATAAAATTCATATCGACAATTTAAAGTATAACAGTAGTTTGCTATATATTCATCGTTCAATCTAAAGAAAAAAAAAATTGATGTTTTAATTTTACGTTCAAATAAAGACGATTTTCATAATCACCTTCATCTTGTACCCTATTGTAGACATTAATTTTGTTGTTGCACGCAATTACATGGAAATACGAATTTACATGGAAACACGGAAACACGAATGAAATGGATCACTTGGTCTCATATCTATCATGAGTATACAGAGAATGGAGGCTCATCCTGTGTATCAGCCTGACTGCGTTTCAACATAAGGCTCGCTCATAGCTCTCTGCCAGCTAGGTAAGGGTGCACGAAAAAGTCTGAACATCTTCCATAACAAGTTGCAATATTTTGAGGGGACTAGAAACAAAACTCGTGGTAGAGGATCGTACAGAGAGTTAGGTTGTCCTAGTGTCCGTCTGAGATACTTAGTGATAATTCGGTTCGGTTCAGTTATATGCCTTGATTTAACAAACTTTCTCGTCTCAAGTACTGTTGAAGACCTCATCAATGGCGTCAGAGAAACAATTATGCACATTCCGTGAAAAATGCCGTTACCATCAAGGGTTCGGACGTTGTGATCGACGTTGCCAGCTATATGTTGCAAGAAAAAATTTCTTCCAGTCCTTCGTCTCTTAATATGAGCTGACACGCACAGCACTGAGCATATCAACAGAAAGCGGCTGCTTAAACTGATGATGGAACTGGAAAGCTAACCCAATCTGAAAAAGTGGTCTGATTGCCTTTGGCCGACAGGATTGTAACATGCACTGACCTATTGACGCAACCATCCTTTCTATTTTGTCACCTTCGAACAGAGTGGTGAAAAAAAGCCACAAAGATGAGTGTAGGTATTCCATGCTGTCTGTTATTCCCCGAGGTTTTCAGATTTGGGACAAACATCCATTTGTTGTTTAAAACCTCTGTCATCAATTTTAATTATAGATGTTGCAGCTCGAAGGATAGCTTCCTTTTCTTGTTCTACGTCGATATTTTGTGGCCTTAAGCAATACTCGTGGAGAATGGCATGAGCTGTGGCTCTTAGCGTAATGACGTTCTGTCTACCATTTATCTCTGCAAATATTGCACTTTATACAAATCCCTCTCGCATCTTCTTTTTCATGCATCTTTCACTACATCCAGAATCCTCTGAATAGCCCATGAGCTCATTCATCATACTAACAAGATCATTCAGTTTTAGTTGCTCATCATCGTTAACCTCAAAAAGCCCGACAACTTTTTCGAACGCCTCGTTCTGATTCAAGTTCTGTAGTCGACCAGATTTTCGTTTTCCAGACTGTGAAAGAGTTCCGCTATGCTTGTTGGGGATATTACGTTCCGTTAGAAAGTTTGAGTAGCAAGATTTGCGGTAAACTACATCAGGAGCGTGTAGATCGGCAGTAGCGGCAAGAATTCTAGTCATCACTGCTCCTGACCAGTCATCATTTCTCTTTTCACAATCCTCTGTTGGTGTATTTTCAAAGTCTCTCTTTCCAACCTTTAAACTGTCTTCTTTCTTCTTGGTTCTATCAAAGGTAACTGGCATAGAGCAAAAGAGACAATCGGATTCGAGGTAGAAGTTTCCAGATAAACTGGGAGATTGTCGCCTCTGACTTTGTTTCACCTGCGACAACAATGACAAGTACTGTTCAATATATTCCTTGTTTGGGAAGCTAGACCTGCATGACTTATGGACAGGATCACCAATAACTACTGTGATATCTTCACTCTTCCTTGATCGACTAGCTTCATTCGCCAAGACTGCACGTTTCTTTCCCAAAACGATTTTTCCTGACTCTTCCACTATTTCTTTCTTTGCAAAGGATACAATTAACAGCGACAATTTAAAGTTTAATACTTTGCTATATATTAATCGTTCAACCTAAAAGGATAAATAAAAGTTATAATCTTACGTTCAAATAAAGGTGACTTTCATAATCACCGTGATCTAGCACCCTTTCTTATACATCAATTTTGTTGTTGTACGCCGTTATGTGGAAACCCGAATTTAACCTCCTCAAAATCAACCTCGACCTAAAAAGCTTAAGTTTTAATTTTATAAAATAAAAGTGATTTTCATAATCACCGTGATCTATTACCCCGTTCTGGGAATCAATTTTGTTGTTGTACGCCTTTATATTGAAACACAAGTTTCACCTCCTCAAAATCAACCTCAACCTAAAAAAAAAACTATTTGTTAAACACCTAGATGGGCAAACTGTGCATATTTGGAATCAGCGCATTTTTCTGAGTCTGATAGTCAAAGACTGATAGTCTGATAGTCTGATAGTCAAAGTCTGATAGTCAAAGACTATTTAATCAGATGATATTAATATAAATATAGAGCAGAGATATCTCATATACAGCTTAGTCTGGAATCACATCTCAGGTAACAATAACTTGATGGTTTCCAACCAGTGTCAAAACATCTGATAGGTCTAAAAAAACATTTACTTGTTCATCAAAAGAAATAAAAATTAAATATGACCAAGCGTTGTTCGGCTCTTGAAATAACTAAAATAAACACTTAAAAAGAAAAAATTCAAAGAATAAGTTAAGAGCCTAATTAAACCCTATAAATTCATAAATAAAGTCATATAATTATTTAATCTTAAAACGAACATAAAATACAGTCAATGAATAAATGAAAGCCTGAAATCAAACTATATATTAAACGTTTCTTGTTCTTTGATTATAACTTTGAAAAATAAAAATTGCTGAAATAACAAGGAACTAATACAATTCTGTATTCAAAATAACCTACACTGCTTAATTCTTCCCATTCCCTAAAAATTCAACATCTTAGGTCAACAATCTGCTTCCTGTGTCGAATCATACGTTATAAGACTAAAAACTCGAAATTATATTTTGATCAATATTAAACACAGCAGATCAAATAGACCATTCATACATAGTATATCTAAGTTTATTGTAAAAAATGATTAATAATACAAGATAATAAGGTAAAATAATAAACTATAAATTCTGTAAAAAAAAAAATAATGTATAACAAAAGATAAGAAAATACAATATAAATAATTTGGCATATATAATATATAAGATGTAATAGATAATAAATGATCAAAATATACGACGTATGAAAATCCGACGATCTTTAAGCAAAAAAAAGTATTTTGGAAAAGTTGGGGGAGTTCGATGAAAAACGAAGATACAGGCGCATTGACCGAAATTAAAAATAAGACAGAAACAAAAGTAAAACAGAAACAATTTCGTAAGGTGTATTTTGTAAACGTAATATAAATGTGAATTTTTTTTTCAAGTTTAGGTAAAACAAAAACTGAAGGTTTTTATACCAAAAACAAACCAATTCCTATAAAAATTACTATCAAAATATAGCATTATCCAATATTCTATACTTGCATGTCAAAAAGTTCGTTGTAATTGCACTGGTTTATTTGTGTGGTTTATTTTTGCAAGCAAGTCACTTTTTTCCTTATTACCTTTCCTTACAACTGGCTTTAGCTTACTATTACAATTAGAGCTATTCCCAGGCATTAAGGGGGGGGGGGAGGGGGAGGAGAAGGAGGTTCAAGAAAGGAGGAAGTGAATGGTATAATCATTTACGGACAATTTCTTTCTGTTGTTGAGTTATTGCTGATAGTTGAGAAGGGTAGCCTTGTCAAAACATTATCCAATCAAGGAGGCACACTTGTGCCTCTATAAAGAGGCGACCCACCACAATGTTAAGCGATTTCAGGTCCTAGAGGTCGCAGAGAGACGGCGGTAATTGCATTTTGTAGCCCAAGCTCAAACTAAGAAACTTGCAAAATTTCATCCTCCTCCGACTTTATCTTCATGGGGTAAACTGGGCCGGAAGTTTGGACCCTCCCACCACAGCCCCCTTTAACGTTGTCCGATTGGGCTGAAATTTAGAGGTTAAGCTTTCCTAGGGCCCGGGAGCTTATCCTTGAAATTTCAGCTCAATCCGATCACTCCTTCCCTGTTTTCAAAAAACCAAATATAGCCACTTAAAATTCATCTCTTTTTTTTTTTATTAGCCACGCCTACAGGCCACAGTTGGCACCGGATCCGGTTGAATGAGGACACATTCGAAGCAGAATTCGACCTGTTAGGGCCTTTTGATATTTTCAGACCGAAAAAATTATCCCCCGAATTTACATTTACGAAAAACCTCGTTTTCCTATATTAGCCCATGTTAATTTTTCCCTCCACAACCCCCCCTTTAACGTTGTCTCGATCGGGCTGAAATTTAGAGGATAAGCTTTCCTGGGGCCTGGGAGCTTATCGTCGAAATTTCAGCTCAATCTGATCACTCCTTCCCTGTTTTCCAAAAACCACATATCAAGATTTTTGGGAATTTGCTTGCGTCGAAAATACCTTCTATTTGCTAAACAACAATTACTATTGTGTTTGTATAGTCCAGCGGCTGAGACTTCATACTTTCATTCTGAAAACTCTGGTTCGATTCACCATCAGAGCAACTTTTTTATATACTTTGAAAAGAAACTCAGTTTCTTTTTTAAATTATTTGAAAAAAATTACGTTTTCTAAAGAGTTAAAGAGGCTGAGTTACAAGGTCGACCCTTAAAACGTACAGGGATTAGGAGGCACAGTTGGGGGGCTGTTAAAGAGGCTGAGTCACAAGTTCGAACCTTAAAACGTACAGGGATTAGGAGGCACCCTGTACGACGTGATTTGAGTATTCAGGAATTAAAAGCCTTAACACAAGAATGTTCAAGAGCGGGGGTTTGGGGGCGGCAGCCCCCCAACTTTAACTCCTGACACGATCAGCTAACAGTTAGTCAAGCAATAATAAGTAATAAACTGTACAAAAACGTGCAGAAATTATTTGAAAAAAACTACGTTTTCTAAAGAGTTAAAGAGGCTGAGTTACAAGGTCGAACCTTAAAACGTACAGGGATTAGGAGGCACAGTTGGGGGCTACCACCCCCCAAACCCCCGCTTTCGCAGCCTTTAAATATAAAAAAAATTTCTTTAAACTGAAAGTAAGGAGCGACATTAAAACTTAAAAAGAACAGAAATTATTCCGTATATGAAAGAGGCTGTGCCCTCCTCAACGCCTCGCTCTTTACGCTAAAGTTTTTATTGTTTAAAAAAAGAGTTGTGAGAAAGTCAAACTTTAGCGTAAAGAGCGAGGCGTTGAGGAGGGCACAGCCTCTTTCATATACGGAATAATTTCTGTTCTTTTTAAGTTTTAATGTCGCTCCTTACTTTCAGTTTAAAGAAATTTTTTTTTATATTTAAAGGCTGCGAAAGCGGGGGTTTGGGGGTGGTAGCCCCCCAACTGTGCCTCCTAATCCCTGTACGTTTTAAGGTTCGACCTTGTAACTCAGCCTCTTTAACTCTTTAGAAAACGTAGTTTTTTTCAAATAATCATTAGTAGCACTGATGAATATTTAGTAATGACAAGGGGATTGCCTCCCAGAATTTGGTTGAAACTTTAACCTGAATTTATAAGCATCTTTTCAACCAAGGGGAAGCTAAAAATTAATTTCCATAATAATAATTGTTTATTTTAATATGAACTAATAACAAAAATACATACCCTCCAAATGCCACAAGATGATATGGAGGAGGGACAACCAATAAAATCCCCAAAATAAATAATAATAATAAATCTCAGAAAGGGTTAAAAAAAACAAAACACACCTTCAACATCATGTACCCTCCTACCACTAACTTAACACTCAACACTCAACTCCTTCCTTGAGACACCTTAATTAAACTAGAACACTTAATTTAATGATTTAATAACGATTCAATCTATCAACTATGCATCCTATTAAATTAATCCTTAAAATCATATTTAGAAAACAGTTCATTCTTCAACAGTCTTTTAAATTCAGTTTAATCACTACCTTTAATATTCTCATTTAGGGAATTCCTTAAAGACCCTCTAAAAATAAGAGAAAACCATGACCTCAACGTAACCAAATTATTAACATAAATTTACTTCGTTGACCTTGTGGCATGGAAATACCTACGACTGTTGCGCCAGTTCTCGTTAAATTTGCAACTAAAGATACGGCGTATAATATTTTCAGAGCGAAATCAAAGCTGGCGAAATCAGGTGTATTCGTCACTGAATATCTTACGAAAATGAAAAAAGCGATTTTTGAAGGTGCGAGAAACAGATATGGTGTAAAAAACGTGTGGTCTGATCGTGGCCATTTTTACAAACGTGAGCAGGGTGATAGCCACCCAATACGAATCTGCTCACTTGTTGACACTCATTAGTGTTTTATTAAATGTCGATTATTTGTGTTTTTTGTTTGTTTTATTTGTTTTTTCTTTCTTTTTTTTTTCTTTCTTCTCTTTTTTTTTTTTTTTTTTTTTATATTAATATAAATTATTTTATTTACTTATTTATTTTTAATTATTTTTATTAATTTAATATATTTATTCGTAATCCGCTCCGTATTGATGATCATTTAGAGGCTCAAATTGGAAGTGATGATTTGCCTATTATTAATTCAAAGCCTCTTCGTGAGAGTTCTTATATATTGCCGTCGCAAGTTAGTGGAGACATGTCGCTGTGTCTTTGCACGTGGAAATTGCCACCTTTACCACGGGATATTTAGATGTTCTTAAGATGATTGATATATCTTCTTTAAAATGTGATATAATGTGTGTTTGTGAAACTTTTTTGTGAGCTCTGACCAATCTCTTTCGGCTTTTGATTTTACAGGATATGATTCTTAGGTAAGTAACCGATCAACTATGAACCGAGGAGGCCTGGGATTTTTGATTAAGAAAAATATGAAGTATATGGTGAGGGAAGATTTGGGTGTATGGATAAAAAGTAAGTTTAAAAGTTTTTATCTAGAATTAGACATTGAAAAAGGGAAAGTTTTAATTAGTTTGGTGCATGAGCAGCACAGTGCTCACCTCGATGAATTTGTAGCTTGTTTCAATGAGTTGGTTATGGGGGTTTCGTCTACGATCATGGATTTTTTTTTGTATGGGTAATTTTAACTATAATCTTTTAGATCTTTCAGGTGATAATTTGGATTTTTTTAATTATATGATTTCAAGTGACCTTTACCCTTTAACTTGTGTACCTACCCGAATCTCTACTCATTCTGCGACCTTAATTGATAACGTTTTCGTGGGACCTAGCTATTTTAGTCAAAGCTATTCAGATGTGATAGTATATCCAGGCTCAGATCATCTTCCAGTAATTGCTCATGTGACGTGTCTTAGAAAACGAAGTATCCAGCTAAAAAAAATACTGACACGTGAGCTGAAAAAGCAAAATCTGAATAGCTTTGCCGAGGAGTGGAGCTGTATCAAGTGGGACTCGGTCCTGGGGATTTCTGGTGATTCTTCTCTAGCGTACAATCAGTTCTTGTATATATTCCAACGAATTTATGAGAAAACATGCCCCTTGCGCTTGACCAAACAAAAGAGGGACGATCCCCGCAAGCCGTGGATTACGGAGGCAATAATAGACATGATAAAAAAAGGAACTTGTTATATGAGCAATATCTTAATAGTCAGAATGACGCAGTTTTGCAGAGTTCAAGCGAGTGAGAAATAAGGTGAACAGTATGAGAAGGCAAGCAAAGAAGAAGTATTTTGAAGAAAAGTTTTCTGATAGTAAGGGAGATACCAAAGCCAAATGGCAGGTTATTAATGAGTTTATGGGAAATCAGAAAAGTAGTCAGTCGCCTTGCATTGATATAAACGGAAGTTATGTGAGTGATAAAAATGTAGTCGCGACTCATTTTGGCCCGTTTATTCTCAGGTTAGCTCGTCTGTTCAAGAGAGTGTAAGGTGGGACAGGGGAAATTTTATTAGCGAGGAATTTGTGGACTCTCGTGGAGATACTGTTGAGTTCCAGTTTGAAAAGTGTACAAGTGATGATGTGATTAAAATAGTGAAAAATATAAAATCGAATTCTGCTGGGATAGATGGCGTGAATCTGAGAACTTTTAAAGCTGTGTTTATGTATATACTACCATGTATTCTCCATATTATTAATTTATCTATGGAAACGGGGACCTTTCCAGAAGCTTTGAAGCAAGCTAAAGTTATCCTATTTTACAAAGGGGGTGCCCGGTCAGATGCCGGTAACTAGCCAACAATATCCATGCCGCCATTACTTTAAAAATTTTTGGAAAAACTGATTCATCGCCGTTTATACGACCATGTCATAACGTAGACTCTTGTCAGTGACGCTCAAGTCGGGCTTCAAAATGGTTCATCCTATAGTTATGCTGACAATTCTAGTGTAGATTTTGTAAATAATGATGTTGTAAAAGGTAAACTCACCCTAACAGTATTTTTTTATTTTAGTAAAGCATTTGACACGGTAGATTTTAAAATTTTATTGCAAAGATTAGAATGCTTAGGTGTTAAAGGAGTTAGTTTGAAGTGGTTTGAAAGTTATTTGTGTGGGAGGTCTATTAAAGTGATGATTGATGATGCTTTTTCTTCCCCTTATTAAGTGTCTTGTGGTTTGCCACAGGGATCGGTCCTTTGTCCACGTCTGTATCTGGTTTATGTGGATATCATGAAGTTTTATCTTCCAGATTGTTGCTTAAGGTCATTCACTGATGACACTGAAGTTACGTTTTATAATCGTTGTTTGAATAATCTTGTTTTGAACGTGACTTCTGTTATGAGATATTTACATGTTTTTACTAGTTTGAGTTTGTTATCAGTTAATGTTACTAAGACTAATTTTATTGTATATTCTAGAGTAGGCAAGCTAAGTGATATTGATGGTAGAATTCTGTTTAATAATAAGCCTGTAGTTCAAGTTCAAGAAATCCGGTACTTAGGTTTTTACATTGATCGTAATTTTTCGTGGAAACACCACAGTGATGTTGTTGCCACAAAGGTTGCACGTGGCCTTGGAGCGATTCGTCGTTTTAAAAATTTCTTACCTCAGAGAGTTTTATTGCTTTTATACCATGCTTTGATCCACCCATATGCTTCGTATGGCTGTATGTTATGGGCAAGTAATTTTTATGTGAATTTTAAACGTGTTCAAACTCTTCAAAATAGAGCGATGCGTCTTATTGGTGGGTATGTTGAAGGTGTAAATAACACTTCAGCTTGCTTCAACAAGTTGCAAGTGTTGAATGTAGGACAGCTACGAGACTACCAAATAGGAATTTTTGCTTATCAATGCTGGAATGATGTTAGTCCAGAGGTTTTTCGTGGTTATTTTAAAGACAATAGGTCTTTGCACCATTATGAAACTCGTCATGCTAGTGATTTCATTGGTCCGAATAGAAGTAGAACCAGGGCCGGCTTCCATACTAGATTTTCAGGACCTAATGTGTGGAACTCTATTCCGGAGAGCATTCAGGCGGCTGAGCACCTGGGGTTATTTAAAAATAAATTGAAAAAATATTTGTTAGGTCAAGGTTCATAGTTTTTTTTTTTTTTTTTTTTCTCTTTATTATTATTATTATTATTTATCTTTATTATTATTATTATTATTATTAAATGAATTGATGAGAGATTGATTTTTTTTTTTTAGTGTTTTTTTTTATTATTATTATTATTAAGTTTTTTTTTGTTTATAGTTAATCATTAATTAGTAAATGAGTTGTATGTACCCGCCCAGTCGCATGTGCTTTTTGGTATCTTTCTTGGGGCGGGTATTGGCATATTTGTTAAATGTATTTTGATGTTAAATAAAATGAACTGAACTGAACTCAATTATACATGAAAACGCCAGCATAAAAATCACAGAGAGCAGCCGCTGGAAGTATTCTTAACCTAACATAAGCCTCACGACACGCTTCAAAAGGGCTTAAATTAGCAAGGATTCTAACAACAATATTTTTCAAAACTCGGATGGACGACGGACTGAGGAGAAAGTCCCCCGCCATTTTGAACTAAAACCAAAAATATGGGGGTGGATTAAACTAAAGTATTATATACGGATAGTTTCCTTCAGAAAACGGTGTTTAAGTTTACGAATTATGCCAACCTTTGTAGCTAATAAATTTGAAGATATATATCCTCTGAATAGAGTTAGACAATGCAGTGACCAACAATTCAGTCGTTACATAAAAAAGCCATTAATATCTGAGGGCAAAGTAAATGCCCATAGAATTGGAGCTTACACTACTAATATTAATTATAACTCACTGCAACAGCAAGCTACTTGATGCCAACACAGCTACGCACACTCCTCCTCCGTCTCAATCTATTCAAAGCCTTCCTCTTTACACCCACCCAAGAAGCCTTAATTTCGCTTTAATCTTTACCTAAGGCATCCTCTTACCCTATTCACGGTTGACCTGCTTTACATTTGGCCCTAGATGATTGGCGGATAAGGACGATCCTGCCAATCTTCAGTTTCCAATAATATAATCAATAAGGTTAGCCGTCTAACCCTCATGTAAATACCATGTTAACTTATGGGCCATCTTATGACCAGATACTGTATTGGTTATAACTAGACTTTCATTCCTATAAAATTCCAGCAGTCTGTATTCGTTACTGTTTTCTTTCCCTACGCCCAATTTACCTAGGCTACGATACCATCTATGCCAGTTTCTACCAACCTGGCCATTAAAATACCCTAATAAAATACCATAGTTCTACCTGGGATCCTGTCTATTTGTTCCTGTAGTTATAAGTAAAGTTCATCTGAGTCACTACCATCTCCATCAGTCTATTCTAAAGAGACATCTTAACTACGACAGATATCCTGCACTTTTTACTGGTTTGCCCGAAATAAAATTCTTTCTGTGACTTTTTCTATTTTGAATTTCCGATTCTGCAAATTCCTTACATTTGGTCTAAGAAAAATAGTTAACTTTTAAAAAACTCAATAACCCAAAAAGCTTAACTTTTTAAAAACCCAATAACTTTGAATACTGATAGAATTTCATATTACCTCTTCGACAGCCTGAGCAAAATTTTCATATGTCTTATACGAATAATTTTGAATACCGGTATATAAATTTTCGGGATATAATACTCTAAATTCTGATTTCAGAACAGAAGTTTTGATTTCTTCCCATAAATTAGATAGATTTTGACTATTGTCATATTTTGAACATTTAATGTCATGAAAAGTAAGCAAGATGACATGCGTTCTTCTATATTTGAAGATAAAGTGTAGACAAAAAAATGATTTTAAAAATTGCAATCACGCATCGATCTCCTTTATATCCAGGGGCGGGTGTTGGGGTAAGCGAAGTAAGCGCCCACGTAGGGCGCCGAGTGACAGGGGGCACTTTGAGCAAAGGGCGCATCTCTAATCTATAAAGCCATTTAATACTGTTCAACTTATTTGAGCATTGATGGTTAATTTCAATTTAAATATGCCTCATACCTTTAACATACGCGTTTAGACATCGATACATACACACATTGTGCAGATTATTTCCTTTCTAAACGAAATACACGCAGTTTACAATGTATAAAAAAATATACCGATGTTAAACATAATGAGTTTAGAAGCGATTCAAGCAGTTTTTGTGTTTGGAAAGAAGCATTTCAGTTTGAAGGAATGTGATGGAGTGCGTAAGGTAAATGGAAGGCAAGTGCATTTTCATTGATTTATGGTGATATTTCCCAGTGCCAATAGTTTTTTTAACAATGCAAATATTCTATCAGTTATTCTTATTATTACAAAATGACCACAATTTAGCGAATTTTAAATTCAAATCGCTACATGTTTACAATTCAAATAATCAAACCGTATTAATGTAATCATTTCTGTTGATGGGAAACACATTGCTAGGTACTGTGTTGTCCACATGACGACACAGGATCCTGAATTCGAGTTTGACCTCCAATTCACACTGCATTCATGACATTGACTTGAGTGACCAACGTGAACTGTATTGCTGTGTAGGTATTTGTCAGTGCTAGGCTCCATTATAAACAAGTTATATATTATGTCAAGTAGTAAAAAGCCCCCGAGAGCACATAACAGGAAACTCCACAGAATTTGGCTAATGTACTCACCACTGAAAAATGTGGTATTTTTTTTTTGCCTGCAAACTATTCGCCAGTGCAGACTCCTCTCTTGCGAGTGACCAAGGTTATTCTGATTGGCAAAACTTGGCCAAGATTTTGAACAAGCACGAGAAGTTTCCGGCCCATATAAAGTATTGTCAGTTTTGGCAAAAATTATCCCTACGTTTACGTTTGAACAAAACTATTGATCAAGAGAATGAAAGAATCATTGGTGCTGAAACCGAACACTGGAACCAAGTTTTCAAACGTTTCTTATTTATAATTAAATAAAAAAAAAAAAAGTTTTTCTAACTGAAAGTAAGGAACGACGTTAAAACTTAAAACGAACAGAAATTATTCCGTATATGAAAGGAGCTGTCCCCTCCTCAACACCTCGCTCTTTACACTAAAGTTTTTATTGTTTAAAAAAATAAAGTTCTGAGAGAGTCAAACTTTAGCGTAAAGAGCGAGGTATTGAGGAGAGTACAGCCCCTTTCATGCACGGAATAATTTCAGTTCGTTATAAGTTTTAACGTTGTTCCTTACTTTCAGTTAGAAAAACTTGTTTTTTCTTATTTAATTTTTGAACGTTTATGAATTACTGCAGGTTTTGATTTTGGCTCACCGTACATGAATAATTAAAACAAAATTTGCATATTAATTTTACTTTTATTTGGTTAAATGGCTTTCTCGAAACTTGTTTAATTTTATTTACGAACATTTTTATTAGTAATAAACATACGCAACTTAAGGATTAACTTACGTAACGAACTTCTATATTCATAGATTTTAAATACGTATATTAGGGGGTTCATCCCCTAGTCAATACCTTGCTCTTTAAGCTAAAGTTCAAATTTTGTTCCAATTCTTTAAAAATGCCGTTCCAATGAGCCCTACCACGATATTCTAGGACCACTGGGTCGATAGGATCACCCCTGGAAAAAAATAAATAAATAAACACGCATCCGTGATCTTTCTTCTGGCAAAAAAAGCAAAATTCCACATTTTTGTAGATAGGTGCTTGAAACCTTTACATTAGGGTTCTCTTATACACTGAATATGATGGTGTGATCTTCATTAAGGTTCTACAACTTTAAGGGGTCTTTCCCCCATTTTTCTAAAATCAGCCAAATTTTCTCAGGCATGTAACTTTTGATGGGTAAGACTAAACTTGATGAAACTTATATATTTGAAATCAGCATTAAAATAGATTTTTTTGATGTATCTATTGATTTATTTTTTTTCATCTGAGCGATTTGACCGCTTTGGGAGTTTCCTGTGATGCCACCCACTTTGATTGACAAGTTCACTGACAAAAGGGCTCGGTGTAAGAGTTCATTGTCTTTTCAGTCAAAAGTCTATGATTTTCACACCAATACCACATATTCTCAACAGCTCTCGATGACGACTATTCCTCTTAGAAAATTCGCTAATGGGCCCTTTGTTTTTATGACGTCAGCCAACCAAGAGGCTCACACAATGATTCAAAGGCACCACTTCATCTTATTGCAGGTAAACACTAAAATAATGCAGATACAGAGTTTGAAGACTACTTCGTGCCCACACAACTCACTTCAGAAGCTCTCTAAGTACACGTTGACCTTACAAATGATAACTTACAATAACCATAATGCATATGCAAACGTGGTATGGGAAGATAAACATTTATTACCCGTGGCATATAGTTGCAAGTTATGCTTCGCAACTGTGACCTATGAGACACAGTTGCTGTAACACTGCACGGGTTTTTAATGGGTTTTTCGTGACTGGCAAGTGGTTTTGCTAAGGCATGGCTTGCTGCAAATAGCCCCAAATAATCGGAGCTTTTTTTTAGTTTCTAAGTTTTAAAATAAAATCCAGGGAAGATTAAATCAGACTTTCGGTTACATATTGTGGTTTAAAAGGCTGAAAAATTCCTTGTTAGCTAGTTAACCATGTTTAAGTATATGCAAATACTTTACCAAGGTTTTTAAGTTCATCAACAGCCTTCATTCTAAACACAGTTGATTCTGATACTTTTGGATAAACAAGATTGCCATTTATGTTCAAGAGTCTTGGTTCAAACTGTTTACGAATCTTGTCGATGGCATCCAATCTTCGGTTAATTTCTCTCTTTAAACCCTAGAAAAAATACCAACAGTAGCTACAAGTTGTAACTTTGGATTTCAAAGAAGCTCTTGTCTATTTTGCTTTTGGAATAACATGTGACAAGTTAAACCCTTACATTAAAACACCAGAACAGAATTTGGCTCAAACACAAAGTTAATTGCAATCCCTGTAGGAGATACACATCCACCAGTTAGTGCAGGGAGGATGACTTAGGTATTCCAAACAGCAAACCTTACAAAAATTTGCGCATTTGGTATCTGCGAGGGAATACAAGGGAATTTCATTAAATTTCTCTTTTTTTTCTGGGAGGGGGGGGGGGCAATCAAGACATCTAAATATCAAAATTTTCCTAACCGAAGTTTTAGGCAACAAAAAAATCCTTTCACTTGCATGGGACAGTGCTACCCCTTTATCATTAACCCAGTAGAGCAAACCACAGCACATAGTAACCAAAAGTTTAAAAACACGTTAAAAAAGAAGCTGTGCAGTGAGACAAATTGTCAATGGCAGCTGATTCAGGAATGAGAATTATTATTTTGATGAATCTTAACAGTAAATTTTATTTTTAAAACAAATTTACAGGAATTTTGAAAAAGAGCCTCTAATCCCTTGAAAAGGGTGTCCAACCAAAAATAAAAATGCATCATTGGAGTCTCCATTGTCTAAAATTTAAAACGGGCTACTTACAGATCGTCACTATGAACAGCAAGGAAAATCGCCATTTATTTTCAATTCAGAGCATTGTTTTAGTTTCTACAAACGATCACCCTGTCCCCAAGTCAAAAAGGGTCAAAGATGCCATAAACAGTCAATAATTGCTGTCTAAACATTAATTGGAGCTATCGAGATAAAACTTTCTCAGATTTTTAGGTGGGTGAATTTTGAATTTAATTCATAGATTTTTTAAACTCGCATCCTCAAGGGAAAGTAAAGAGTAATACCAAAACTAAAAACATATATTTTAATATCTCAAAATGAATTACAAACGGAACATTTCTAATGGCATAATAAGAGAGTTCAATGTATAAGAAGTCACATTCTAAAAAAATAATTTACATATTTTTATCCCCCAGGGTCAAATACAGTTATATATGTTAAAACAGTCCATAATCAATATTCAAGGGAGGGTTGGAATTATCAAGACAAAATTTCATGAGGATGAAGGCAATGAATTTTGAATCAAATCTCTAGATTATTTTGAACGCGAACCTTCAGAGGAAAATAAAGAGCAATATTTAAATCTAAAAGATGCATAAACAAAGCCTTTAAGAGGTTCCCAAAGCTAGCCCTCGAGGCAAATCTCATTTATTTTTTATTTTTAACGTTTTCAATTTTACATCAAAAATTGTCCCCTGCCCCCTCCCTTAAACAAAATTGTATTTTCTAAATATGGTTTTTGGAAGTGAATCTTTGTAACTGGTAAATAAAACTATGAATCTTAGGACCTTTTTTTTATTTCAGAAGTAAGAAATAATTAATTCCACCCCATACAATTAGTAATTGATATCTCCAGTTTAAATAAACTTATCGAAATGAGACTTTCTGAGACTGTTAAGAGAGTGAAAGTTGAATTTAATCCATGGATTTTTTCGAGTTTTGACATTCACTGGAAAGTAAAGATCAAAATCAAAACTAAAAATATAAATTTTAATACAGAGCCTATTACATCCATCATGTAAGGAAGTATTTTATTGCAGTGTCAGAAATGTCATTCCCTAATGATATGAAAAATAACTATTTTAGCTATCCAAGTAAGGAAAAAATGTTCAGAGGACAAAAAATAGATTGGAATTTTGACATTCCTAAGGAATATAATATGATGATACGTCAAGATTTCCAATTCTTAATAAAGATAAAAATTGAAATACCTTTGAATAAGAAAAACCACAGTTTAATTATAAAAATCATTACTATAGATTTCCCCATGATATTTAAAAAAAATGATTTTTTTTGCTTTATTTTTCACTTTGAGGGGGTGAAGCCTGGACCACTTGACTCCAGCTTAGAGTTAATGGCGTTTCCCCCAAACAAAAAATATTAGAGGGACTCTTTTGTTAAAATGCAATTATATAACTATAAGCTATATGCTTGTTTTCAGCTTTCTTAAATATCATCCTTCTCAGGAGTTGAATTAAAACAGTATACGATTTTCCAAATTAAAGCCGAAATTATGTCTCAGGAAGGTGTTTTGATATGTTCACACCCAGCTCTTTCCAAAGAACAGGACAATGAATTTAAATATATTTAAACTAATTTTGTATTAACAGATCTACCTACGTAAAATTTTGTTGTGAGTAAAATGGTGCAGTTTGTCTTGAATATTTTGATTATAGTTAGTTATTTCAACATCCAATGTTCTTCTTTCACATTGCAAGCAGGAACAGGAGAGCATAGCAATTGATTTTATGGAGAAATTCATATTTTTTTTTCCATATTGTATATTATATTTTGCAATAACTGAGAGCTAAAATAATTCCCTTCTATAACCTAACTTTCTGCCTTTCCAGGTCAAGAAGTGAGCAATAAACTGGCCAAGAATGAAATTAAACAGACCTGGTAGGCTACTTTGTGTTGCTTACTTTAATTTTTAAAGTGTAGTGAATGAGTTAGCATGGTTACTAAGTGAACTTAGTTCTTTATATTATACTGAGCATCTATCCCTAAATTGTAATATTCTTTCTGCCACCATAATAATAACTGTTTACCAGAGACTCTAATTGTTGACAGAATTTCCACACTAAATTGAAACATTCTGACAAATAAAAATAAAACTTGGTAACTTTTTTCTTTTTCAATATTCTGTGGAAAAGAATGTAGAAAAAGAATAAAACAGCTCAGCAGTTATTTTTATATATTTGAGGGGTCTTCAAATAAATAAGTATCAAGGCAAACCAACTATTTGCCCTTCTGATGATTTTTTTACGGGATTGTTTCAAGGATATTCTTTATGTTTCAGACCAGAAACAACATTGAATGAAGGATCTACCATTGGCTTGTTTTAAGTATATTTTATAAGTTTTACTGCTGGAGACCTTTAAAGTCTCCAGCAGTGTGCCACTAAGATACCATACAACCTGAAAACCCTCATTTATCATGACAGGTTATTAGCATTAAAAGTTCCGACCTTACCTACCGTAGAAAAAGAGGTGACGTCATTTTAGTATTCTGGCCTCTACAAGCCAATTCCACTTCAAGCCTTCTCCCCACCAGGCCCATACAGAGAATCTAGAAAAACTCCCATAAAATTTCCCTATAAACTACTACTACTACTACTGCTAACAACTCATTGCAGCACCAAGCTGCCTGAGGCCAACACAGCTACGCATGCTCCTCCTCCATCTCAATCTATTCAAAGCCTCTCTTTTTACACCCGCCCATGAAGTTCCCATTTCCTTTAAATCTTTCTTTATGACGTCCTCCCACCCTAGACGAGGACGACCTGCTTTCTGTTTAGCCCTAGACGGTTGGCCTACAAACTACTAACTACAGAGAACACTAAAATTTCTACCTCAACTATGATGCTCTGCTTTGGAACTCCCTAAGCAATCAAGCAATCCAATCTCTAACCCTGAAAAACATCTGAGTAAGGTGTGGACAAGGGCTGGGAGCAAAAGGAGTGGCGTCTACACTGGGATGCCCCAGAATCTTCAACCAAACTTTGAAGTAAACCACAAGAAGGTACCACAAGAAGCCATCCTTATGTGCCATCATAATGGAATTTAAGGTAAGGTAATTTCCAAGAGAGCAGGAAGAATTTTGTCAGATGAAAGAAGAAAGTTATAGCTTATTACTTCCAGTTTCGTCATGATAAGCTTTAAACAGACCTTGATAAAAAAATATAAATTGCTGATTTCATTGGTCATGTGGTGAACACAGCAAATCAAACGTGCTAAATTTGCAGAAAAGAAATTTTGTGCATGTACTAAAGCAAACATTTTGTAAAGTAAGCATTTAAGCCTTTCAAATTATCTAACAGTTTTCCTGTTCCCCTTTCTCTTGCTTCCTAGACAATAAAAAGTAGTGGCCAAGTAGATGAAAAGTAGTGGCCAAAAGCACTGATTTATGGGTAAATATACACTGTAAGAAAATATATAGAAAAAACATAAATAAAAATAATGGTTCAATATTCAACGTTCTTTCCAAATACAATAACAATGCTATCATGATTTCACTCCCCTCTCTCCCTACTGAGGCTGGATATAGCTCCAGGGCATTTACAATTTATTTCTGGTTTTGGGGATTTTCATTATTTTTAACATTTATTTCTCATTCATAATTTGCTTTTAATGCCAAACAAAACAAATGTAAAAAAAAATTAACCATCAAGGGCTAAATCCAGCCCCTTATAGGAGGGGGGATGGGCATGGGAAACAATTGACAGTAAAGATTATTATACTCAGAAAGAGCACTGAAAAATTGTATACCAGTATGAATTTCTTGGACCCAATGAACAAGACTTCAACCATCAGTAGATTAAAACAAAAATATGCTCAAGGTTCTGGCACAACAACAATCATGATACAAATTAAAATATCTGGCACACTCGTTTTTACTGTTAAAAAAACATCATCACATAATCATTAATGCACAAAGCAAATCTGAACTCTTATTTTTTTTTTCTGAAGTGTAAGAAAAACTTGGTATGCACATACATCCCTGTTGGTTACCAAAATGGATGAAGGTTTATATTTTTAATAGCATTGTAGTTTTTGTTGCCAATCCAAAAATTTGCCTTAAGCTGTTCATTTTAATTCCAATCCATAAACTTAAGAGTCAAGTTCAGCCTTAATGTAAATGGTACAACAAGAGTCACAAGGCATCTATATCTTAAGAAGCTCATAAAAAAATTACTGAGAATATCAAAGGGCTGCCACAGATTCAAGGACTCAAAATGGGGACATTTTTTGGGCAGAAAAGAGGACATTTAGGGAACTTCCTGACACCAAAAAAAATGACCTAAAAGGACCTGGTCCAACTGTTGCTTACGGTAAAGTTCCCCAATTAGCCCCATACTGAATATTCAAAATGATCTCTCATAAATCTGAAACCAGGACTGTCAGCAATTTAGCATCACAATCTTCTGGAAAGAAATGAGTAATATCAAGATGATCTAAACCATTGACTTTCCAAATACATCTTCTTTGGTTTCTTTTTGTCTTGATTGTCAACTATGAAGGTACAAAATTCAAAAAGCACACAAGCACAGGTAACAACTTTGATTAATGACAAAAAAATCTTCACAAGACCACAATATTTCAAAACCACTTGTTTCTTTTGATTCTGCTGTTTTCTGACTTTACTTCTTTTAAACCTTCAAAAGTGAAGTTATCAGCAACTGCCTTTACTTCTGCATATAAGTACTTAACACTTTCAACAGCTGCTGATCCTTTTTTCTGTTCAGTGTGGAACACAACTGACTGGTCCAACATGATTTGGGCAAGCTAAATTTCTATCAGGTCTTCCTTATCAGTGCCCATTTTAAGCCAATTTCTTGCTTCTTCAAGCATCCTGTTAGCAGCTTGCTCCTTGTATCCAGCAGCTTATTTGTTTTGCATAATGACTTTTCAAGAGCCTCTATTCTTTGTTTGCAGGAAAAAAATTCAGTAAGCGTTTCTTTTTATTTTTCTGCTTTTTTCAGTAAGTTTTCATTGTTCTTCTTGACTCTTTTTTTTCCAGCTCTCTGGTTACCAAGATAACTTTCTTAACTTACAACAAAATTCCTGTTTCACAGTTGTTGTTTTGATTGATGATGGAGAGAATGCTTTATTGTTCAAAAAAGTAGCCTATCCATGTCCAACTTGCTCTGACAAACGTTTGAAAAAAAGTTTGAGCATGAGACTTGAACTTGAAACCTCACACTTTGTAGTCTAGTCACTGAGGAATATGCTATGAGGCACTACATAAGAATAGTAATCTAATACTACCTGGGGGCATGGGGATGAAAAAAATGAAGACATAACAAAGCCATTTGTTTTTGGTTTAGGCTGTGGGCCTCTAAAGAAGGGTTTTGAACATGGCATTTTCAGTGGTGTACCTTTTGATGTGATGCCATTTTTGACAGGTTTCAGTTTTTTTTATTCCAAATTATTCTAATACAAAAGTAATTTATTAATAAAGCATTTTTAGTCCCAAACAACAAATTATTGTTGAGTTAAACAAGAATAACAATTGCCCCTCCTGGATTTCTTTTAGTTAAATATTACTAGCATTAATCTTTTTTAAAGTATTTTTTTAATTTTTGGTTACTATGGCCTAAGAATTGTTCTTTATTAGGTTGCAGCTACCACTACAACAATGACCTAAGAATTAGGTATGCAAGGATTTAACATCAATGGCTACTTTGGCAAATGTCTATTAAGAGCAAGCTGAGAAAAATGTCAAATCTCCTAGAATACATATCTACAATACAAACACAAGAGAAGCATGGCAGCTGAAGTGACTCCAGAGGCAAAGGACATCAAGTCTCTTTGTCCATCATTATCAAAAAGCCGTAAATGCTGTAGCCTTGGAATTATTCTTCAGTCTTTGGGACTATTGACTTGGCTTAATCTTGCAAAAACGACTTTTAGGGACTTGAGAGCTGTTTAGATCTTCTCTATTTTTAGAGACAGTATGGACCTTGTGGCAGCCCTGAGATCCTGCTTTGTCTTAATTCAAGTATAAAATGATTGAGTCCATAGTCATAGCTACCTTTTCTTAAAATTCTCGTTGCCTCTTTTCTTTATTACTCTTTTACTTTGTTTCCCTCCTTATTATCTCCCCTGTTCTTACAAGACATAATTCTTTTTTTTAACTGAAAAATAGGAGCAATATTAAACCTTAAAACAAACAGAAATTGTTCCATATGTGAAGAGGTTGTAATCCTTCTCACTACCTTGCTCTTTATGCTTAAGGTTTTAACACTTTTAAAGAAGCTCCCTATTCTAATTAAACAGCCCTAGTGTTTCAGGAGTCATTCTTAATAAAATTGGGACAAACAGTTAGACTCTAGCAGAATGAACAAAGTATTGAAGATGGAGGCAAACCCTTCATATACAAAATAACTTCTGTTTTTTTAGTTTTAATGTTGCTCCTTACTTTCAGGTAAAAAACTTCTGTTTTTTATTTTAATTTCTGATCATTTTTCAAATAATGCCAGTAAACCTTGCTCACCCTTCATGACCGCCCCCCCCCTTACAGGAAACTTCTCCATGAAAATTTCTTACCACTTAAAATACACCCCTCATAAAATTCCCTCTGGATAGTTCTATCATTGCTGAACCCCCTCCCCCTTAAAATTTCTTGCTGGTGATTCAGTCTGAAAAATTCTCCTTAGCAAACTTTCATTTTGAAAAAGACTTGATTTCTAATTGTTTTCTTGACCACTCCAGAAATCCTCCTTCAATGGAAATTTATTCCCGGAAATCCAAACATACTGAAAATAGCCCCAAGATAATTCCTCCAGAACGACTCCACATGCAAAGTTGAGTTGGCAAAGAGAAAGCAAGACAAATAAAAAAAATGACATACAAATTCTGTCAAATCCCCCCCCCCGTTTAAAATTTCTCCTGGAAAGTTCATCCCCCTTCAAATTCTTCCAATGGAAACCCATTAAAGCACAAAATGCCTACCTCCCAGAAAATGTCTGTATACTTCCCAATAACAAATACAATACATAAACAAAAGGCAAAATTCAGAATTTATAAGCCTCTCCCCATAGACTGTGGAGGGTCATGTTATCCATAAAGTCATAATTAATAGATCTTTCAACTACGCTGAACAAAATGACTATCTCAAAATATTGACTGGATAAATTTTGGGAAAAAATGGATATGGGAGGGAGGCTAGTTGCCCTCAAATCTTTTTAGCCATGTAAAAATGACACTAGCACTTTTAATTTCCATTTAAATGAGCCCTTTCTTGATCTTCTAAGACTATTATATTGATACAATTACCCCTGGACAAAAATAAAATAAACATACAATTGTGATCTTACATTTTTGTCTATAGGAGCTTGAAACTTCAACAGTAGGATTTTTTTGATATGCTGAATCTGATAATGTAATTTTCCTTAAGATTCCTTGACTTTTAAGGGATGCCCCCCCCTTTCAACCCATTTCCCTAACCAAACTCCTTAGCAAGGTAGCAAAAAGTAGCTTTTCTAGAGTTGTGTAACTCTTCTAGAAATTTGTATACTTGACAGGCCTATATACCTATTGGACTTTGGACAAAACACATTATACCTTAATTTTCAGTTTTGTTTTCTCAGATTTTAATTCTAAAAATGCAATTGGGCCTAGCCTACTTTTATTTGAGTAAAACATGAAGCCTTCTAAATTTAGGAAATGTATTTGCAGATCTATGAAACATCATAAATTGGGATTGACAATAGCTGTAAAGGTGAAATTACTTTGGTCAATATCTACCAAATCATATTATTTAGTTAGGACTAAAGTGAATACACCATTTGATGCCTTTTTTTATGCTGATTATGAATATAATAAGCATTTCTATCGGAAATGAACTTAGCCCCCCCCCCTATAAAGGCCAATTCTGGGTTAGTTTAGGTATAGCCTAAATCGGGGGGGGGGGGCTGAAATTCATTTCTGATAGAAATGCTTATTATATTTGTAATCAGCATAAAAAAAGGCATTGAATGGTGTATTCACTTTATTTGGAACTAAATAATATGATTTGGTATATATTGACCATTACTTTTCTTGTACTTCATCTAAGCAGAAGATCTATTTTACATGGTTTCATTTTTATAAAGATTTCAAAGATCCTCAAAGGTCAGTGCCCACTAGAGGAAGGAGTTGAGGTAGGTAATTTAAATTACCTTCCCAGGACATACTTTAGTCAAATATCCATCCCTGAAAGTTTCATTTACCTAACCTAACTACTTTCCAAGATAGCAAAAACTAGCTTGTCTAGAATTCTACCCTAAAATTAGGCTCAAGCTTTAAATTGATGACCAAGATTGGACACCTCTGTTATCTATCAGTAGGCCTATATTTAAAATTGTGAGCATTGTGCATAGTCAAAATATTAAAACTAAATATATGCATGTCAAAAAGACTTTGACACATCCAATGGTGAAACAATCCACTTTCTAGGTGGTAAAATAGAGATTTTAAAATGATTTATGCTAGGCTAGCTGTTAGAGAGTTGATTAGCTGGCCAACTGGCAAATAAGCAAATTAATGGATTACTGGTTTTTGACAATACAACCAAGCCTAAGAAGAGGGGAAACCCCCTTTTTTATGAGAGAAAAACAGTTTGATAAAAACAAGGCAAGGCCTATTACCTTTGGAGCACCATTGCCGACAGGCACATAAGGACCATATTTAGATCTTTGTTTAAATCTTTCTATTTGTCTCCGTCCAAAAAATATTAGAAAAAGTACACCCAAAGCTGCAAAAACTATAACATCAATGAGTAAGAACTTGTAGTCTGGCCCCATTAATGAGTTTTAAGGTTTTTGCTTTTACTACAGCAGTGTTACCAGATTGTAAAGAAATACACCAAAAAGCAAATCAGATCCCTCGAAAACAAGCCATAAAAAGCCAGAGCCTTTGAAAAACAAGCCATAGACGAGTCATAAAACGTTTTGCCCAAAATCCAATTCAACTTTTACTTTGTTTTCTTATTATTGGCTCACTCCCGGACATGTTCATACAAAACAACTATTTTTGCGTGGATAATTAAAAAACTTTCGCAAAAGAAGTTTTTTAAAGAAAAGTAAAGACCCACTTAAAACTCAAAACCCGCAGAAATAAGATCCTAAAAATTCATACTCATTAGTAGACCCAATAGTGGCTCCGAAAATGTCAATTTAATGGTTCTAGGCGTTAATACATAAAATTACCGTGGATTGTCAGTTTAATTTACATATTCTGATAATTATTCTTTAAGGTCTTAATACTTCTTTATTTATTAGTCAAAAAAGTGAAAACATTTAAGATGTGTTTTGTTTTCAGTAAAGTATAAGTTATGTTCTGGTTTTGAGAAGGCATGGGGATCTCCAGCCCTGCTCATGCTAATTTTTGCTTGTTTTGAGTTTGAATCAGTTATTTATTGTAATTTCTTTTTGTTTTGGGTTTAATTTAGTTATTGATGGTGATTTATGGTATTTTTAAGCTTAAAATTTTTCTAAGATTTATTTCTACTCATTTTTGTCTTAACAGAGCTCTGTATTCTTCTTTGAAAAACTTTTTTTGTGGAAGAAGTTTTTTAAATTAATTTATGTTTGTTTTTTATTAACATGGTCTTTTTCATTGTAAAAAATACTTATATCCTCTTTTTCCTGTTAGACTCCATAGTTTTTTATTATAGTGATGATATAACTGTATGACTATTGTCCATAGTGATTATTTGACTTTATTTCAGCCAGTTTTTGGTTTTATGAAGCTCTTTACTTTTCTTTAAAAAACATGTTTTTTGGATAAAGCTTTCAAAAATTAATTTTACAAAAAGAAAACCTTAAGAGAATGTTATTAATACTTTTTTTTAAGGGGTATGTCGTTGAAAGATTTCAGATTTTCTGACCTTTATCTGCCATATTAGTCTTTTAAAAAGAAGGAATCATGAGAGTGCTTCCCTCACTTATTTTGGCCTGGCTGCTCGTGAGTAATTAAAACGCATCCAAAGTTGATAATAATAGGTAGCGCAATAGCGCTACTTAAGTAAAGAGCGATTTGGGTACAATATATTATTCATTTATTTTATTATTATTATTTTTTTAGACCAGGATACTTTGTATAGAAGGTTTTTTCGTACAAACTTTAAAAGGGACTTATTTGATTGGAAATTGAAAAGGCTAGTGGCCTTTTTAAATAGTTGAAAGTAATTGGGGAGCAGCCAGTCCTCCCCCCATCCCACGCCCATCATTTCCCCAGACACATCCAATAAAAATGTTGTGATAGCCATTTTGTTCAACGTTGGTGAAACTTCCGGAAAACTTCCGGTCTTTGAGGATAACAAATCCCCCCTTAAAACCCTCAAAGCAAGGGCTGTAAGCAATGCCACAGGGGCATATAAGGTTCTTATAGAATATGGTGGTCGTATAAACCTTGGAGGGGGCTTATTGAATTGATAATCAGAAGTTGTAGTGCCCAATTTAAGAGTCAAAGTTATCGTAGGGCCATCACACCCATCATTTCCCCAAATAAATCCATTCACAAATTTTAGATAACCAATTTGTTCAGCTTAATTTAATTTT